>NC_133327.1:3399293-3699293 GCF_042186555.1 Aquarana catesbeiana | reverse complement strand
CATGCGGGTCCTCGATGTAGCAGAAAGGCGCACACGGGTTCATGACACGGCGCAATGGCATAACGGCGCACGAGCGTACATGCGTTAGCGTTACACCCCCATGCTGGCCTATAAAAGACTGATCTGTTCCTTGTATAACTGCTGGTTTGTCTTTCAGCCTCCTGTGTTCCGTTCCTGAGTTCTGCTGCCTGTGTTTACCTGCTGTGGCCCGGATTGACTTGACCTACTCTGCCTCTCTCCAGTGCTTTGACCCCGGCTTGTTTAAGGACTTCTCTATTACCTGCCTGCTGTGTTTGACCCTCGGCCCGTCTTAAGGGTTCTCCTGCCTTCCTGTGTATGACCCCGGCTTGTCGAATGGACTCCTCTGCTATCTACTTACAGTGCACGATCCCCAGCTCGCCTTCAGGACTTCTCTGCTGACTTACTGCTGTGTTTGACCCTCGGCTTGTTTAAAGGACTTCCTTATCCACCTGCTTCCAGTGTATGACCCCGGCCTGCACCACAGACTTTCTCCTTCTGAGTTCTCCGTGCCTGACCTCCAGGGCTCAGCCCAGTCCCAATCTCTACTGGGTCCTGTGGGTTAGAGCCCCAGCCGGGTCTCCTACCTCAGTCCAGGTGCCAGGTTCACGGCTGCTCCACATCTCCACGCTGCAGGAGTCCTCCTTTCAAGAACCATCTACCTTCTGGCGACCCGTGCCTCTCTGTGCCCTATACCCTCTGTACCACTTCCAGAGGTAGAGTGCACTTAGCTGCAAGGGAAGCCACTCCCAGCATTTCGGCTTCGGTGAGTACCGTGATAGTACAAACCAGCCATTTCTGAGGCCGACAGAGCGGGCTCCCCTCTTGAGGCACTATGCCAACAGGTAACAGCTCTCACGCAAGCAGTCCAGAGGTTACAAGATGGCTATTTTCAACTTGAAGGTTGTCTCCAACATCTAACATTATCTCCTGGGGATACAGCCTCCGCATCCTCCAGTAGAGCAACCTCTTCGCAAGATCACTCCAGCACAGCTCCTGCAGTTGTTATGACTCTTCCAGAGCCCAGGGTTCCCACACCTGAGCGATTTTCCAGAAACCGAAAAAGGTTCAGAGCATTTAAGAACGCCTGCTTGTTATGCTTGGCTCATCAACCTAAGACTTTTAGTTCTGAAACAGTAAAAGTAGGGTTCATTATTTCTTTGCTGTCCGAGGAACTCCAAGCCTGGGCCCATAACCTCCTGGAACAGAAGAGCCCCTTACTAAACTCCGTGGAAACCTTCTTCCATCCATATCACAATCCATGTGAAAATTATACGACGGCCCCTAACGCACAGCCACTGCCGAAACCATCTTGCATACCTTAGTCCAAGGGAAGAGACCGGTGGAGGATTACACGGTCGAGTTCCGAAAAAGGTCTGGGGACACTGGATGGAATGAGGCGGCTCTCAAATATCAGTACCACCAGGGGCTCTCAGAAACCCTTAAGGATGCACTGGCACGCATTGATTCTTCTTCTACCCTGGAGGAGTTGATCCAGCTAGCCATAAAATTAGACAGACGTTTACGGGAACGACGCTCCGAACGTTTCCAGTCCCCACGGCCTACCTAGATGCTACCCAGGGTCCCTCCAGCTCACCCTCCTCCTTCAGTCCCTCCTTCCTCTACCCCTGAAAGTGAGCCAATGCAACTGGGCCTGGTCCGGGCTCCACTTACGCCTGATGAAAAGCAACGCCGGCGGGAAGCCAACCAATGCATATACTGTGGAGGGTCAGGCCACTTCCAGCGCAATTGTCCTATAAGACCCAGTAAGTCTCATCCACAAAGAATTATGAACTTTCGGGTGGCTGGTCCAACCTCAACTCACCTTGTCCTTCCTGTCTCCCTACAGGTGGCAGGCGAGGAGATCCGGCCACTAGCCATTATTGATTCTGGCGCCTGCAGCTGCTTCCTGGATGCATCTTTGGCCTGAAGCCTGCATATTCCTCTGCAAAACAAAAGACAAAGACTCCAAATACATCTGGCCGATGGATCTTCACCTTGCTCAGGACCCGTTACCCAGGAGACCAAACCCACTCTCACCATTACAGATTCAGGTCATCAAGAATTTCTTTGCTTTGACATCATATGCTCTCCCATGTTCCCTATCATCCTGGGACTTCCATGGTTACAAGCTCACAACCCCCACATTAATTGGAGTAAGAAGGAAATCTCCTTTTCCTCGGCCTACTGCTCCCAGCATTGCTTTACCTCTGGTCCCATCAGCACTCCCTCCTGCCTGACCATCCAGCCAGTACTCGATCATCTACAGCACGTCCCTTCAGCCTACCACGGATTTATGGACATTTTTGATAAAAAGAAAGCCGACAGTTTACCCCCTCACCGTCCATATGACTGTCCCATTGATCTTTTACCTGGCTCTGAGATCCCCTTTGGTCTTATATTCCCGCTTTTAGAAAACGAGTTGGAGGCCCTTCGGTCCCACATTAACGAAAACCTTGAAAAAGGGTTCATGCGTCCTTCCTCCTCTTCAGCCGGAGAGGGAATTTTCTTTGTTGAAAAGAAGGATGGCACCCTCAGACCCTGTGTGGACTATATGGAGCTCAACAAGATCACTATCAAAAACCGCTATCCGCTCCCCCTTATCCCAGAGCTGTTCCAACGGTTCGGAACCACCCAAATCTTTTCTAAACTTGACTTACGGGGAGCTTATAACCTTGTTCGGATAAGCCCGGGGATGAGTGGAAGACGGCTTTTAGGTCTAGATTCGGATACTTTGAATATCTAGTGATGCCATTCGGGCTGTGTAACGCCCCAGCTACGTTTCAGCAGCTAGTGAATGATATCTTACGAGAATACTTGGACAACTTTGTGATTGTTTACCTTGCGATATTTTGATCTTTTCTACCACCATTGAGCTGCACCAAGTTCACGTAAAAAAGGTACTCATGATTCTCAGGAAACACGGACTTTACCTAAAAGGGGAAAAATGTGAGTTTGAAAAAACGGTGGTCCAATTCTTAGGGTTCAACATCTCCACTGAAGGGGTCGCAATGGACCATCAGAAGGTGAAATCTATCCATGAATGGCTAGCTACTGTAGATAAAAAGGGAATTCGTGGGCTTTGCCAATTTCTACCGCAGGTTCATAAAAGGATTTTCATCAATCATTTCACCCATCACCCAATTGACTCGCCAGCAAAGCCGATTTCAGTGGTCCCAGGAAGCTCAGGAAGCTTTCAATAAACTGAAGGATCTATTTACTTCTGCCCTGGTACTACTACACCCAGACCCCGCTTTGCCATATGTGTTGGAAGTGGACGCCTCAGAGTCAGCTATAGGAGCAATTCTGTCTCAAAGGCGAGGTCATAAAGCTCTTCTTCACCCTGTGGCTTTCACCTCCCGGAAATTAACCCTGCCAGAAAGGAACTATGACGTTGGGGAACGTGAGCTACTGGCCATCAAATTTGCTCTAGAAGAGTGGAGATATCTTTTGGAGGGTGCGTCTCACCCCATTATGATCTTCACAGATCACAAGAACCTGGAGTACCTCAGGGCAGCAAAACATCCCAGACCCCGGCAAGCGCTCTGGGCTTTGTTCTTCTCCAGGTTCAACTTTCACATTTCTTATCGACCAGGCTCCAAAAATGGGAAAGCAGACGCACTCTCCCGGACCACCCAGAAGCAGAACCTGGTACCATTCTGTCTTTGCAAAATTTTCTTTTTTTAATCCAGCCTGACCTAAGGACTGCCATTGAACAGGCCTCCAGCCAATGTTTAGACCCTGAAGTACCTTTGTTGAGGAAACAGGATGGTCTGCTGTGGACTCAAAACAAAATATTTGTCCCAGTACAAGTAAGGCTCTTGATATTAAAGACTTTTCATGATAACAAGTTAGCAGGACATTTTGGGGTACAAAAGACCTCTGAACTAGTACATCGTTCCTTCTGGTGGCCGGGGTGGAGACAGGATTGTAAAAACTATGTCAAATCTTGTATTGTCTGCCAACGCAGCAAGGGGTCCAACGCGAAAGCCTGGGGCCTGCTAAGACCATTACCCATACCAGAACAACCCTGGAAGGAAGTGGCTATGGACTTCATCGTTGACCTACCGCCACCCTCTGAGGGGTTTTCCACCATTCTGGTAGTGGTTGATCGCCTTTCAAAAATGGCTCCCTTCCTACCTATGAAAGGCACGCCCTCTGCCTCAGATACCGCAGATATATTTATTAAAGAAGTGGTTAGGCTCTATGGAGTACCCGATAACATCGTATCTGACAGAGGAGTTCAGTTTACCTCAAAATTTTGGAAAGACCCTTGCAAATCCCTAGAAATAAAGGTATGTCTGTCCTCAGCCTATCACCCCCAAAGTAACGGCCAAACAGAGAGGACGAACCAAACCCTGGAACAGTATCTCCGCTGCTTCTGCTCATGCTCCCAAGACAACTGGATTTCTCTCCTCCCCTGTGCGGAATTTGCCAACAATAATTCCATACACAGCCACCAACGAAACTCCTTTTTGGGCCAATTATGGGTTTCACCCTTCCTTTTTGCCTAACTCTTTTCCAGAAGTGTCAGTTCCTGCAGTACAAGACCGAATAAGTTTTATCCAAACTAATTTTCAACTAATTCAGGAAGCTATGAAGAAGGCTCAGGACAGCTACAAAAAAATATTAGTGGGAGTTTTTTATTTTTTATTCATTTTTCAGTTTTTCTAGCACTCAACTCTTATAGGCTTTTGGTAGTGGTTTTCTATTCCACTAGTCACTACCAACATAATTATCAATTTTTCATGGACTACATTATTTGATTTGCCACACATGTACGGTTTTCTAGACCCACTACTCATCCTTATACTACGGATTTATATCACTTATTTACTGTAGCCACTTTTAAATGCTAATTTGTATCACCTAGTGTTGTTTCAATACTTGTTTTTTTCCCGGAAAGGACGTACAGATTCACTGTTTATATATGTTATACTTATAATTTATATATGCACATAGTGCTACACTATTTTTTACTATTTTTACAAAAAATATTATGACAGGGGAAGGAGGAGCAATCCAACCTTCAAGATTGGAGATGAAAAATTAATAAATAGTACAGCGCTGCGTGGAAAGTAAGTAAACAGCTGCCAACACACCTATAGACCCAGGCAATAGATAAAAATATATAAAAAGTGTAGCGCTATAAACTCCGAAATAAAATTATAATTGAATAAGTGACATGTCAAAAATCGAATAAATGTGTATATAATGACATACCATATGGTTAGATATGATATGAAGAGGCCAAGTGCAAATCTATATAATATACAAAGGTGTAAACCAATGTGTAAAAGACCCCTGCAATATTAGTGTAAATTAAAAAAAATTGTATAAACTCTATATAGTACATAAACTGTAAAGACATCAAAACATGTGAACAGTGGTACAAAAATTATAGCAGTCCAAAGAGTTATAAATGAGATTGGCGCCACAAGGAGCCACCATATTAAAGTCCACCAACAATAAAGGAGTGAAGAAGCCACCACCTAGGATCTTAGGGGGCTTACCAGAAATGAATGACTTGGAACTACTTATGCCGGCCAAGTCACAAAAGGCTATGAGACCAACAGGTCACATGAGTGTAGTACTTTAAACGCCCATATTGGATTGTAGATTGAAATAGAAGATGTATGAGGAGGCTGTGTGAAAGCGACCAGAATTCCCAAGAAAGGCAATGACGGTGGAAAGAAGCCGTCACCTGAAGATAATAAAGGCTTACCAGAGGTTGTTGACCTGGGGAGACTTATGTCATCCAAGTCAGACAGGCATGGTGACCAACTGGTCAGAAAGGTACTTCCCCTCTAAATATCTTCAATGGAATCCAAAACAAGGCAGCTGCTTAGCATCCACAGTTATCCTCAACTATCGTAGAAAATAATATCTCAATGGAAGGCCACAAACAAAATTTTCAATCAATTTTCGGACAGGGAACGAGTTGTGGTCGGAGGTAATGGGGAAGCAGTCACCACTAAGGGACCATCCACCTTATTACTGGAGACTACTGTGAGTAAGCTTGAGCAAGTACCAGAGCAGTCTTCTCACCAGCTGGGTACGGTGAAGAAGTGGGAAAGCTTCAACGAGTGCCAAGCCAGGGACCCAGCAGGTTAGCTGGGGTGACGCTTGGGGAGTATACAGCGTGTTAGCTGTGGAAGAGTTCAGGAGATCTGGTGATGACTGGGATCTTGGAGTCTAGTGAGAGACGGGGAGCTCAGTGAGTGAAGACCTACAGTGGGATACTGTGAGACAAGAGACAAACTATTCTGTGTTACCAAGAGTTATGTACAACTACCTTTAATGACTGTTACAAGTTCAGCTGCCATAGGAGACAGCAGTCCTACCTATACAGATGTGGCATCTGGAGGCCTTTCCCTGTATAGCTGTCTACCTATAGTGTCTCGGAGTCTGCCAATAAACACTGAATCCTGGCCCTAACCCGCTCTCCCACAGTTCTTGTGAAGAGACAATAAATCTCTTGTTTGCATTCAAAAAGTGACTGGTGCCCATCATTTCATCTTGTATTACACCCACCAAGCCTGTTAACCCACTCTGCAAGGCAGGATGTCAGTTCTCCCTAACTCTTGAGGTCACCATCAGGTCCCTAGAGGTCCGGGAGGTTGCTACATGATGAAAATGTTTTGCACCATTCTCCTCTGGTCATTAGGAGAATCAAAGCCAAGCAAACCCATAGCCTTCCATGCAGGACACTGGGAACTTTGGGAGGTGTAGTCCAAAGCAACAGCCATGTTGGGGAACACCCAGGTTTCCAAACTACAGATGACTGTATGCTTTGGCGCAGAGGGGGAGACACGAGGATTTAAGATGAAATCACCTGGGAAAAGCCACGCTCTTGACGCCACAGGAGTTCTGGCAGATGCATCCACTGGCCTGAGCCTTCAGGGAGGTGGAGCCAGTCAGGCTCGACACTAATCACCAATTGGAGTCCGATGCTTCTAGCAGCCCAGCTTGCATCGCAAATTTTCTCTCATTGCCGTTGAGAGACCCAAGTGTTCCCTGGCTCACCGCTACAGACTGCTGGACTCTAGATACCTCCTAGAGCAGTGGTTCTCAACTCCGGTCCTCAGGACCCACTAACAGACCAGAATTTAAGTATTACCTTGGGGAGATGCAGACTAGAATACTGCAATCACTGAGCAGCAAATGATATCACCTGTGATGTATTTCAGTTATCCTGCAAACCTGGCCTGTTAGTGGGTCCCGAGGACAGGAGTTGAGAACCACTGTCCTAGAGGAACTGAAGGGGCCCCTTCCACCATGAAAGCAGTCCGCTGAGTCCAGGAGTTAGTAAGAGATCTGCAACCCCGCGTTTCTTTCTATTGTTACACACAAGGGCTGCTTAAAGCAAGATATTTAAGCAGCAGAACTCTTTCACACCCAATATAAAATAATATTATATATTATCACACCCAATATAATATATACCACCCAAGAGGTATATCAGGCTATACCTCCCCCAAAAAGTCTGAACCACAGGAATTTTGAACTGCTCCAATAACTTATTGCAGCTACAAAGGATTATTCTGAAACAAGCTGGTATTCACTGCCTACTCACTAGCTGCAAGTCCTCAAGAGGGACTTTCACCAAGTGCACCAACGTTCTTAAAGGAACCCAACGGTAGCTGTTGGGAGACCCATATTAGAGACTGCCCCTTCTGTTATTATTGTTGCGTCCCATTAGTTTCTTTAAGCATTCAGTCATTTTTATATGGCCTAAGCATATCCAGTCAGTTTAGGCCTGGCATAGCTACCACTAGTGCACAATAGCAGTATAGGCTCATCCATTTAGTAATTTAAACTTGATCACTGCTTGTGGCTGTACTTCTGTGGTATTGTTACTCTTAATTCTGATCTGGAGGTCAAACCCAAATGTTCTTTTATATTCTGCTAGTGATACCCTGTATTGCATCTTATGTTCACCTGGTTATTCATTGACTTTATTCACAATACATTAAGTTATCTTTTACTATCCAATTTGGTGTTTGTCTCTTTGGTAGAAAGTTATCGTTGGGTGTAAGGCACCGCCCAGCAGTTTTTAATGGTGCTACACAGGCCCTTACACAAACAGGCAAGTCAGAGATGTTGAGGCATCTGAAGAGTTTAAGGCCAAGTACAGGAGGACCCATTCCATTCAGTGGCCCCTATGGGGGTAGTGTTACATATACCGTACATACAATAGTTACATTGGTCCAAGTTGGACCAATGTAAATATGTAAAAATATACCATGCCTGGAATTCCTCTTTAACAATAGTCTTAAAGATCTTTAAATGCACATCGTCTCTCTAAATTTTTTGAAGGTTCACAACACAGATTCATTGGGTCTAAGCTGTATTAGGATAGATAGGTGAAAGCAGTGTTTCTCAACAGGAGTCCTGCGGCACCCTGGGTGCCATTTGGACTCACCTGGGGTGCCGCAAGCATGGGAGACAGTTTGTCCTGAATTAGCATAATTATTTACCATTGTACAAGTGGACCAAACTCCAGCACCATAAAGACCAATGATGATCTAGGCCCACAATGTCATTTGTTGCTATTGTATTGGCAGAAGAGCCCGTCCTCTGCAAGTACCAAGAGGTAGGGCTCTGATGTGAAGAGAGGACTGTGTGATTGGGGGGTTCTGTGATGAGGGACTGTGTGGGGGGGCCTCAGATTTGATGAGCGGAGTCTATGATGGGGGCACTCTGTCATGGGGTCATTTTGATGTGATGGGGATTTCTCATGTATAGAGAGGCCTTTGATGTATAGGGAGGTCTCTGATGAGTTGATGAGACTCTGACATGATCAGGGGACTCTGATGTGATGGGGGAGCTTCTGATGTTAATTCCATCAAGGTTGTTGTATACATCGTCTTAGATTCAGGTTTCTCATTGATAAGTAACATTTATATTATTTACATTTTAGACTGAGGCCTTGAGATTTTGCAAACTTTTAAAGAGTGCCATGAACTAAAAGAAGGTTGAGAAACCCTAGGTTTAAAAAATGACTGGCAAGGTCAGAATAGAACAAAATAAGTTTAAATGTTGGAGGCAAGACGGATCTATCAGCTTGATACTTTAGTATCAGATGGCTTAAAGTGATTGTAAAACTTACATTTTTTTTCCTTACAATAATAAACATGTTTACTTGCTCTGTGTAATGGTTTTGCACAGAGTGGTCCAGATCCTCCTCTCCTAGGGGTTCCATGCTGGCGCTCCTGGCCCCTCCATCCTGTCGAGAGCCCCCACAGCAAACAGCTTGCTAATAGCCAATCAGGAGTGCGAGTAACCCGAGGTCCCAGAGAGGCAAGCCTCTTGTGGACATCGCTAGATCGAGAGGGGGCTCAGGTAAGTATTTGGGGTGCTGCTGCACACAGAAGGTTTTTTACCTTCATGCATAGAATGAGGTATATAAACCTGTTTTATGTACATTCTATTATATTTTATTATTATGGTAGTTGGAGAAAGCATGGTGGAGGAAGTGACTAATGGGATTGAGTGTATGTACTGTACTGTAAATAAAAGTAGGTCTGATCCTCACACTTGCCAGCTCCTGATGATGGCCTATTGGCTGAAACATGAAGGGCAGGAGCAGGAAGTGTAACATCAGACCCTACCATCTTCTTCACCCATGTTGTAAGTGGAAGTGCCTCCAGGTTGTTTAAAGGGACCAAATACCATGGAATAAAAAGATCCAGTGCAAAAGACCTTCCGGGAGGTGGATGGATTTACTGTTTCCCTGAGGACAGGATGGATGTATCCTACGGGCACATGCCCTCTTAAAGGGCCAAAAGGCCATTGTCAAATCCCACTGGGAGATATTGGATAGCCCAGGGATCAAGGGATTGAGGGTGGGCTTTTTAAGTTAAAGAACGTTTTAGGATTGTGTTTTTTATTTAATGAATGATTTATATGGTTATTGTTGCAGAGCTTCATCAATTTTCTTTTTTTTATGTATTTTTGGGCGTATGTACCACAGTAACAGGGTGCTTTTTGTGATGGTTCATTGAAGGAACACTGGGAATTCTTGACTATGTAGGACCTGTAATTATGATGCCATTGTAATAACACAATTTATTATTATATTGCTTACTTCTGCAAGTCTTGGCGCATGATTACCCCACTGAGACCCTTGGAGGAGAAAACTAAACTGGTAATTATATCAGATTGGCATCCGCAGAGTGCCGCCTCCCCAGCTGCTCCCTGCGGCTGGCTCTATCTCTATTTATAGGAATCGAGTGCTGTTCTGTATGTAGTTCTCATTACACCTATCCAACTTATACTGTATATTATGTCTAAATTCTAAAGGCTGACCTGATAATAGGCATGTATACAAGTTATCAGTCTAGTGGTGTGAGGCACAAAGGATTGTGGGAGTTTCCGGCATCTTATATATACATTTTAACTAAGAAATATAACAAATTATTTACAACACTTGAAATGTTCTATGGCTCTACTGTGTTGTGCTCCATTTTGGGAGATACCCTGTAATGCAATCTTGATAGTGCTATACTGCACTAGGAAAAGGTGAGCTTTATGGTTTTATATGATATAATCATTCGCTGAGCACAATTTGCCAGTGATACTTTACTAAAGGAGGGAAATATCCAGAAACTTTTATTTATTGTTATTGTTATTATTTAACTGTTGGTGGATTTACACATCCTGGATTATGTCGGGGATTGACCGTAAACACATTTTCATCTTCCTATATTTACAGGTCAAATAAAGAAAGAAAGTAGGACTTTCATGGTGTCAACCAAAAGTGCAATGGTGAATTCATTAAAAATTAAGTATTTTATTGACGCATAATTAAAACCATTATTTCATATAAGCACCTATGCTGCCCCTCCAAACTTTCTAAACAAGGGGCCAGTTGACTGTCCTTGAGACTGCACTGCAGTCAGTGGGAGTAGAAAATGCTCTGTTGTCAGTTAGAGTAAAGAATGATTCAGCCTTGGTGGTCAGTGGGGAAAAAAATAACATAGCACCTATGATCAGTAGGAGAAGAGATAGTGCTCCATCATTGGTATCAGTGGGAGGAATTGGGCCCCATCATTGGTATCAGTGGGAGGAATAGGGGTCCATCATTGTTATCAATATGGTCAGTGGGAGGAGTAGTGCACCATCATTGGTGTCAGTGGAAGGAATAGTGCACCATTGTTCATGAAGAGAGAGGAAAAGTGTCTCATTGTGAGTGATGGTGGGGGACATTGTTGGTGTCAGGGAAAGAACTGGTGACCCATTGTTGGTATTAGTTGAATGAATTATGCCCCATTGTTGGTGTCAGTGAGAGGAATCATACCCCTTTGTCGGTGCCATTGGGGGGAATTATGCCCCATTGTTGGTGTCAGTGGGTAAAATAGGGCTCTGTTGTTGGTGTCAATGGGAGAAATAATGCCCTATTGTTGGTTTCAGTGGGAGGAATATTTCCCCATTGTTGGTGTCAGTAGGAGGAATAGTGCTTTATCATTGGCATCAGTGGGAGGAATAGTGCCCTATCGTTGGTGTAAATTGAAAGATTAGTGCTCTATCTTTGGCATCAGTGGGAGGAATTTTGCCCCATCATTGGTGTCACTGGAAGAAAAAGTGCTATGCAGGCCAGGTAAAGGCAGGGAAAGGGCTACATCCAGAGAACGACCCACAGTTTGTGGACCACTATTAGGGGTTAAACATGACACCTATAACATATACACCTCATGTACCTCATATTTAATAGTCCCCCTGAAAGTTCATTAGAGGATTAGCTATTGGTAAAAGCATGATGGAAGTAAAAGACTATGACAGAGCAGTGAAGTCTTACAGACAATTGTGAAAAAAGTCCCAACAGCATTCTCCTGCCTGTATTCCTAATTTATACACCCAGTAGGAGGAAATCCTAGAAGGCTCAGATTCCCTCCTTACTGGCTCTGGGCTCTCAATGACTCCCGCTATGGCCCCCCTTCACATATGGGGCTTTTAGCCATTGAATCGTGACACCTATGACACATGGGGCAAAAACTTTGATGCATATTGCCTCCACTCTCCTGAAGAACTGGATAGCAAAACTTATCAAGACACATCAGGCACATCTAGAAAGCTGGTTGGTTTTCCTGACTCGAGGAGAGCTATTCATATAATTGGAAGCACTCTGGCACTCAACACATTAAGAGAGAAAAAGCCTAGGTAACAAAAATTCAAAGTGGAAAGTTTTTTCATTAGAGAAATTGCTAGGAAATTCAAGCTGTCAGTAAGGACAGTGTCCGACAACATCCAAAGACATTTAGAAACTGGTGGAAAGTCAGATGGCAATGGGTCCAGGCGACCCAAAGCCACAATAGGCCAGAAGACATGTTTCTGACAGTGAACAGAGTGGTGTGATGGGCACCTCTCAGGACAACTACTTCAAGCACTGAACGGATATTTTGACGGCCACAAGTGTCAATTATCAGCAAATAATAGCAGGCACACAGTGTAACATGGATGGAGGAATCAAGTGATTTCTCCTGTTCATCTCATGGGGCTGAACAATGGAAATTTCCCCCCTGTGTATGGCCAGCATTTGTCTTTAACCCTAATAATACTGTAATCTCTGACCTCCTTATCTTTCAGTTGGACTGGCTGAGCACATTCTGGCTCTGAAACTCTAGTTCAACAAAACCTCATAAATGGCCATCACAAGAAGACTGCTGCAAGTCTTCCTCCTCCTCTCATGGCTGGATGAGGGTCAGTCTAGTCCCAGCTGCAGTCTCCAGGGTCGGCCAATGGATACCTTCTCACAATTTGGGAATATTCTGATTGGAGCAGTTTTTGTAGTTCACTCTGGATTCATCTTCCAACTACCAACCTTTCAGGAGGAACCAACGCCAGTTTCTTGTACAGGGTAAGCTCTGGAGGCAGCTGCTTAAAGGCCAAAGTGATATGCATTGGGTTGTTTTCTGCTTGTGGTCATCTAAAGTAGAATGTATGACAAAGTTACCAGGTGATTTGTTATATGAGCTTATCATTATCAATACTAGGGAGGAGCTGAACTGCCCTGGATTCAGTTTAAGCGTTGTTGGTGAACTTAAAAGTACAGCTCCTGAACCCCATAGAAATCAATAAGGGTTGGTTCTGCCAAATTAAAAATGCCCATTTTCCAGGCTAATAAGCAAAGGGGTATCAAAAACTAGAGGTGGTACAAGGGGTGGGCCACTCCCCTGAGGAACGTGTACCAGTGCAAAACATTAAATAAAATTCTGTTCAGCCAGTAGTGATTGTATTAAATCCTAACTCAAAGTTTCATATACCAAGCCAGTCCAAACAAACAATTTTCTTCAGTATGTGGAACAGACTCCCTCAAGAACTAGTTTTAGCCAGCTCAGTAGACTGTTTAAAAAAGGCCTGGATTATTTCCAAAATGCACAAAATATAACTAGATACTAACATTTATAAGTAATAAACCCAGGGGTAGTTGATCCAGGGAATATCTGATTGCCTCCTGGAAGATCAGGAAGGAATATGTTCCTCCATTTGGGCAAATTGGATCATGCTTTATTGTTTTTTTCCCTCTCCTGGATCAACTGTGCATATAGGATCGTGGATACAGAGGTTTTCTATTTGTGTGTGTGTGTTTTTTTTTCATTTGGTTGAACTAGATGGACTTGCGTCCTTTCTGACAGACTAACTATGTATGAAGCACATGTACTCACTGGCAGTGCTGTATAAAATGTATATAGAACCACTTACATACTGTATACAGTGCTGTGTTCTGGCAGCAGTATGAGGACTTTCCATCCCATTACTGGAACTAAATAGAGTCGGACTGAGTACTGCTCAGACATTCACAGGAAGCCTTCTATTTAATGAATAAATATAATGCTTCCTCTGATTGGCTGAGGTGGAGATCGTGAAGTCATCTGCCCACTTTTTCACTTCAGGCAATGACAGAATTTCCAAGGTCGCAAAGGTCGTACTTGCGACCTGGCTTTGGAGTTACTCCACCGTGGGGGGGCAAGACAGCAGGAAGGGTCCCACTGTAGGAACATAATTAGGAGCTTTAGGAAGGAAGGAACACCTTGGAAACACGTTACCACCATCTGGATAGATGTAGACCACGAGGTGGAATGGCAGTGGTTAACGCTGCTTGATGCGGACACTGTTTGCTACACTGAGCAGGTCCCCTTATGCCGGCATCGGGATTGCCAGCTGCTTCTGCTTCATACAGCCCTGCCTGCCTGTGTGCACATCTTGGTCTCTTCCATCCATGCTAATATAGAGCTGCTTGAATTTAAGTGTGCTATATTTTTTGTACCAATAAATACTATTTGTTTTTAATGGGATCCTGCGCTTCTGTTTGGGATGGGATTAAAATGCCCCAGGATCAGTGGGAAGGGCCCCGGGCCTGGAGGGAAGGGCCTTGGGACTGATGGAAAGGAGCCAAGAGGGTCAGGAAGGCCCTTCATTGTTTCTTGCACCGGAGCCCTGGAGGTTCTAGTTACAACCCTGACCGCAGGCAATTAGAGGAAGCCTTACATTCATTCATAAATCAAAAGGCTTCCTATGAATGTCTAAGCAGTGCTCAGCCCGACTCTATTTTGTTCCAGTAATGAGACCGGAAGTCCCTGTAATGCTGCCGGAACATAGCGCTGCACACTGTAAGCAGTTCATGCAGGGCTGATAAGTGGCCATATGTATTAGTGAAGGAAAAAAATAGTTTGGACCAACGGGGTCCAAACAGAAACTATTTAGTGGTAAATGAAATCTGGATGTAGGCTTTCAATGCTTTCAAAATGCCCAATTCTTTTAAAGTGATATTAAAGGTTTGTTTTTGTAAAAAAACATAAAAAAAAATAAAAATAAACATGTCATACCCTTGGCTCCCCCCCTTTGACCAGTGCCTCCAATAGCAAGCCGATTCCTATAGGGGCATTGGTGCATGCTCGCTCCCGAGCCCTGCTCTATGCATCCATAAGACACATAGAGCCACAGCTCAGCCCGCCCCCCTTCTCTCCTTATTGGCTCATTGGCTGTGATTGACAACAGAGGATAGAGAGACCTGGGAAAGCTGAGGCTCACAAACACATCGCTGGATCGAGAGGGGGCTCAGGTGAGTATTGGGGGGGGGTCTGTGGGGGGAGCAGCCCTGCTCTATGCATCCATAAGACATATAGAGCCACAGCTCAGCCAGCCCCCCTTCTCTCCTCATTGGCCCATTGGCTGTGATTGACAACAGAGGATAGAGAGACCTGGGAAAGCTGAGGCTCACAAACACATCGCTGGATCGAGAGGGGGCTCAGGTGAGTATTGGGGGGGGGGGGGTCTGTGGGGGGAGCAGCACACAGGTTTTTTTTACCTTCATGCATAAAATGCATGAAGGTAAAAAACCTTCAGCCTTTACAACCACTTATAATATATAATATGCCTGTGGGGGGGGGGGGGGGGTGAAGGGGGTGGTGCCCTAAATCTGCCTGTGAGGGGGCTCATCTTTATGGTGTACAGAAAGTGCTGCAGCAATGACAAACGTTTTCAAATTGCAGCAAATTATATTTGTTGACTGCTTTTTTTTGTTTTTCGGGTTTTTTAAATAGCATTCAGATCCTTCCAAGGGTTTGCTATGTACTTTGGAGGACCTTTGGATGGGGACATTTATTCCAAAAGCTGAAAGTTTCAGCAAAAAAATAATCATATACAAACAGATATTTGTAAGAAATGATTGATTACATTTAGTGGCGATATTTTTTTTTTTTTTTGTCACTTTTGCTGGAATTCATCCTACAGATGTGACAACTGTGCCTGTTTAAGGCATTCCATAAGCCTATTATTAAAAGGAAGTATACTTTTAATGTTGCACTTGAAGTCATGTTACAAAACCTGCTCGGCGCTGAATTGTTTTTCAATTTTGCTTTTGCATTGGTACATGTACCCCATGGCAGTACCCAGCTACCTATGTCCTTTTTACCAGAGTCTTGCAAATTGGCCTCAATAAAATCCAGGAAAAAAAATAGAAGATTCGGCTACCATAGATTTCGATGGGTTCCCTAAACCTCCCTCAAGCCAAACCTAGGCCATTTTTAATTAATGCAATGGGATAACTGGTGATTGTGTGTAACATAATGTATATATACCCTCATCTCTCCAAGTTCTCTCATCTTGTGTAGGTTTCACATTCGTTACTATCGGGATGTTCTTGGTCTCATGTTTGCAGTGGATGAAATTAACAATTCTCCGGACCTCCTGCCTAATATCACTCTTGGCTTCAGCTTCCTGGATTCCTGTATGTCAGAGCTCCGGGCTGTGGGAGGAGTTTTGTCCCTGCTGTCAGGACTTGGAAACTCCTTTCCAGGATATGACTGTCACACACCTTCAGTCATGGTCGGGATTGTAGGTGAACATTTTTCTGCGTTATCTCTTCCCATTGCCCAAATGCTGGGTGCTCTACATTACCCACAGGTATCTAAAAGTTAAGTTTCTTTAGATTTGTACACTCAACAAGTAATTTATGAGGAACACTATACTAACACGAGGTAGGGCTTCCCTAAACTCCCTAAACTTTTTGCGTCAACTTCATAATCTACATTCTTTTTGGTACATGTTGGCATGATTACATCATGCAATTTCTGCAAATATGTCAGCTGCACATTCAGGTTGTAAATCTTCCATTCTACCACATCACAAAGGTCTTCTATTGGATTTAGATTCATTGACTTGCCAGTCATCTGTGTGCCTTGGCATAGATTGAGAATCTATATAGATCAGGCTACAATTTCCCAATTTTCATCTGTTCAGTGTTGGCTTTCCTGTGCTCACTGCAGCCCCAGTCCCTTGTTCATGACTGGCAAAAGGTCTTCATCTTTTTTGTAGTTCATCCACCTGAAGGTTTCACCAATTGTGCATTTTGAAGTGCTTTTCTGCTCACCACAATTGTAACCAAACCCCAACTAGGATTGGCAGGGGGCAATCCCTAGTTGGGGATTGGTCAGGGCTCCCAAATACACGCCATGTCACTCCAGCCCTCTGCCCTACCTCTTTTCCAGAACCCTCTGGAAACAAAGGAGGCACTAGAGAGATGAAATACATGTCAGTCACCTTCTGCTACACTAAACTACTCCCCAGCCCCCAGATCAAAAAACAAACAGGCCTAACTCACAGCTAGGCCTGCCTAAATTTACCTGCACTGGCTGCAACAAAAAAAACCCATTACTCTAGCAACCTACCTACCTATCTAAGGTAGAGGGTGCTACACTCACCCCCCACCAGAATACAGCTGGTCCCCAGTGGAGGAAACATTGAAAAATGGCTCCTGGGCACAGGAGCAAGGGCATCCCATGAATTAAGTTGGATGGGGAAGGGAACTGTACAAATAAATTACGTACAAAAATAGGTATATAAACTTTTAGTAGTGTGACAGTACAGTCCCTTGTCCTAGGAATTGTCGCCCAGGTTCTCAAATAGGCAGGTTGAGGGTCTCCAGGGGTATTTAATGTGTAGGTATCTGTTTTATCAGTTTCCTCCAAAGTTTGTAAAATCCATTTTGGGACCTGGTGCTTGGAGATTCCATAGCGTTATGGGTGGGACAGAATCTCCAATCCTGGGAGCGGGTTTTGGGAACAGCCAGGTGTCTGGCCGGTTGATTGAGCAGGTGGGTCCTGGGCTTATAGCAGAATCAGGATTAGGGTTCTGGGCTCCACCCAGAGAGACAGGAGGTCTCCAGGAGTCCAGATGTGCACTAGTGAAAGCCAGAGACCCAAGTCGGAGGATCAGGGCAGTGAGGGGCTGCTTTCTAGATAGATGCTGTGTGCATCTAAGGAGACAGATGAAAGCCTGAAGTGGAAGGCCTGAACAGCAAGGAAGCTAAAAGAGGTACAGTAGTTGTACAGAAACCCTGTTATATGGCCAAGAGGGCTGAAGCGTAAAGCCGAAGTGGCAGTACTATTGAAGAGAGCCAGGTGGCTTGGCATTTCTTCGTTTGTTATTGTTTTTGGGAGAAGAACCCCTGTGTGGGCATCCAAGTGCATGTATGAACTTTCCTTTATTTTGTTCCTTTTAATAAAAGTGGGCTACCACGCCCTTAAACTAAAGTTTTCCTGTTCGCTGTGAAACTCACTGAAAAGGCATCTACCACTGAGCTAGATAATCCCCAATGTCACAAGTGGTGTTCGAATGCGGGCAGAACTGGAGATCCCTGAAAAAAGTAAGTTCATCTGTTTTATATGAACTGTGTTTGTGTGCATGAGACAGCACAAATCTGTGTGTGCAGCTGAGAAAAGCAACTTGCTTTAAAGAGACAGACAGTGCTTAATTTTGCCTGCACTGTGCAAAGTTGTTCTGGAGTGACTGAGTATGGGGCAATCAAAGCTCCAAAAAGAAGCAAGGTTTGCTGAAATGAGAGTCAGAGCTCTGTGGCTGGAGGGGTTGTTACCGCCCGACCGAGCCCCATACATGCCTGATCAGAGTTTACCAAGGAGAAAAAGGGCTGAGGTTGTCCCTAGCAACACTGGTGCAATGAGTGCACAGATGACTGATGGTATGGAGAGTCCACCAGCGTTTGAATCTGCCGTGGATTGGTGCAAGCGGCACCTGGCAGGAATGGACCAAGCTAAAGTGGAAGGCAAGTCAACCTTATATATAAAGAGAGAGCTGCCGGATGTCCATACCTGGGAGATGGGTGTTGTTGCCCCTGGCAACGCTGCTGCAGTTAAACCAGCAGCTGTTGCGAAAAGTGTGAAAGTGACACAGCTTGAAACAGGGTCCAGCGGAGGGAAGCCTGTGTTATGTGTCAGAAGAGAGGCTGATCAAAGGCTGAGACCGAGAGTGGTTGCCCATAGCAACGCAGAGGAAGCCAGTCGGGTTGTCTGTGTACCATGGGCTATGTCTAATAATGATCATGGCACATGGCTTAAGGAGGAGCTGATACAGCATTTTGGAGAGAGCCAGCAAAGTTCTGCTGGGAGAGTGCGGTCTCCCATGGCAACGAGAGTGAAAGTTGTGCCTGAAAGGAGGAGCTGCAGTGGAGATTTGTCTCAGCGTCCCCACAAAGAGGCCTGTCCGTTCCAGCCAGCTGGGAATCACCAGGAGAGAAGCGCTTTGGAAAAAAAATCGTCCAGTACCATGCCTGGAATGTGGCCAGCTGGGGCATGGCATATTTTCTTGCCCTAGGTTATGGAATACGGCTGGAGATAATGTTGCTGAGCAAAAGGTTTTGCCTGCAGGCCCAGATTCCTGTGCAAATATGTTTGCAGTCACCCCTAGCAACAAGGAGTTTCCTGTTGTGGCTGCAGGGGGTGCTAAACAGTGGGAGATGCTGGCTGTAGTTTCATACCTGGCCACCAGGGGGAGTTGGCCAGTAAAAGTGCAGCAGAGGACTGGTTCATAAGACAACGTACTCAAATGAGGATGGTGACCCCAACTACTGCGGTGGGTAAGACTGTCTTTAATGAAATCATGGCTGGATCTGCTGATTTCATGTATAAAAGGACTGGTTACGAGACTGTCCATGATGATGTGAGAGTGACCTCGGTTAGTGGGGCCACTGAATGTGTGCTTGAGAATGACTTTTCCCTACCCAGTGGGAATGCAGGGGTTAAAGTCCAAACAAAACCTGTGTTGATGACTAAAAGTGTTGTGTCTAATGACTGTCAGTCTCAAGTTGGCAGTGGGCTAGGACAGTCTGCAAGAGCTAAAAATGCTATAAGTGTTACTGGTAATGAAAAGTTTGTTGCTGTTGGGAAAACCCCAGGTTCTTTCAGAGCAAAAGTTATCACAAATGGGCCGTTGCCTGTAGCAACGGGTGGTAAGATAGCACAGTTGTCCCCAGAAATCTCCAGGGAACTTCATGTATTGGAGTCGGAGGTTGCCCTGGACAACTGCGATGTCACTCTGGTGGGACAGAGTGGAACTGTACCGTGTAATGGTAATGTGTTAGTATAAGCTGCTAGTACTAAAAATTTGCAGGTAAATGGTGGGTTAACACAACCTGTGAAAAAATGCAAAGGTGTGTGAGGTTTATGAAGCGTCAGCCGAGCAAGGTGGTGAATATGGTGTATTGCAACCTGCTGTGTTAAAACCTGTGTCACCACAGTCTGACATGATTTACAATGACTGGTGTAAATGAGTCTGCAGCTAAGCCAGTCTGTTCTTATGTGTCTCCTTGGGCAGATGGATCGGTTCTGTGGAGTACCGCTGAAGGGAGCGCACATACAATAGATTGGGATAGTTGGGGTAAAAATCTAATCTCCCTGATAGATAAGGCTTTTATGCACAAAAATAAGGTGGACAAAGTTTCTGCTGTGCCAGCAGGAGGGACTGCAGAACAGCTTGTACCTGAGGGCGCGGTGGCTGCTGCAGAGGTTAACCCTCGTGAGCAGGAGGAACCAAATAAGGGCGAGCGCACAGCAGAGACATTGTCCGTGACCCACGAAACTGAGGTTGACCTGGAGTGTCAAAGTGACGTGTCAAAGTGACTTGTCACTGGTAATGTTCTGGAGCAGTTCACTGACGCTGAGCCTGAGAAGTTTGGTATGAGTCCAGCACCTAGCAGCGCTCTGGTGGAGCACCAGGCTGTGTTTACCTCCAGCTGGGAGGAGGTTCCGTTAACCGTTGCAACTTTTCAAGTCTCAGCAAGTGAGTCTTTCTGCATCCCCAGTGTCATGAAAGTCCCCAGGAAGGACTTAGGTCTGGAGTCAAGGGTCTGGTTTATAACCAAAGCATTAAAAGAGATGCTTGAACTTTGGGATGTACAGCCAATCTATACTAATGTGTCTCCTATGACGGTCTGGTACTGCGGAGTACCACTAGGTGGAGCACTGAATGGCAGGCTGTACAGAACAAAGAAGAACAGGACAGGAATGGTTTATTCCTGAATTTGTTACTTTTGTTAAAAGTTGCCACTGCGTATGCTGCTGGATTACGTCCAGAAGAAATAATGTTTGAGAGAGGCTTTGGAGAAATGAAAAATAAGTCTAAAATGTCTGTGGTTTCTCCTCCCAACAGCCAGATGGGAAGCATTTCTGCTGCTATGGTCCAGGGTGGTGCTGGTCAGTTGTCAGTGAAGGGCGTGTATACTGCACCAGTGGAAAAACCACATGAGATGGAAGGGCCAAGTGTGGACCTGAAAGCAGCAGAGATCCTGACCGGGGCTCAAACGAAGGTGGTTAAGGAGACTGGGGTCCCCAGTCCAAGGTTTGGTTTAGGTGACAAACCTAATAAGGTCCCCGAGACAGGGGAATGGATAAGGAGTGCAGTAAAAATTGTAGAGTATGTGGATCAGATGACAGCTTGCCTGTTCAGGTGGATAAAAATACAGATGGCATCCGAACAGGTCAAGTGGTAGGACAGTTGCCTGCAGAGTGGCTGAACCCAGGGGAGGTGATGTCCTGTGAGGTTCCCGTGGGTGATGGCGGCCCTCTGGTATGTGTGCCCTCTGCAGACTCTGCCCTAGCAAATGCTGGGAAAAAAAAGGCATTGGTGACATGTGCAACATTGAGAGGTGTAATGTTGGTTTGAATATGTCTTTCAATGATGAACCAAGTAATGTGTTAATGGTACATGATGATGTAGTGTCCAAAGGTACAGGTAAACCTGGTAAACAATTAGTGACTGCTGAGTCAGGTACCAGAAATAAGAGGAGGGGTCCCGTTATAAACACCATAGAAATGAGCCTCCTACAGTCTCAGAACAGTAGCGCAGAGAGATTTTGGGAAACCAGGAAATTTGAAGCGTGGAAAGGGTTGGAAAGAAAGTCCTTATGGAAATGCACCCAGAAGAAGAGTTGGGAAGGTCTCAAAACCCATAGCAGATTGACAGGGGAGCAAAGAGAGAGACACCAATGGAAGTGGTGGGTTGAGTTCCCCTTTAGGAGAAGTGAGGTTTGACAGGGTTTGACTTCCGTAAGCTGTAGTAAATTATGTGTTTTGCCCTCTGGTTCGAAACAAGGGGGAGGGATATGTGACAGTACAGTTCCCTGTCCTAGTAATTGTTGCCCAGGGTTCTCAAATGGGCAGGTTGAGGGGCTCCAGGGATATTTCATGTGGAGGAATCTGTTTTATCAGCTTCCTCCAAAGTTTGTAAAATCCATTTGGAGACCTGGTGCCCGGAGATTCCATAGCGTTATGGGTGGGATGGAATCTCCAATCCCGGGACCGGGTTTTGGGAACAGCCAGGAGTCTGGCTGGTTGATTGAGCAGGTGGATCCTGGGCTTATAGCAGAATCAGGATTAGGGTTCTGGGCTCCACCCAAAGAGACAGGAGGTCTCCAGGAGTCCAGAAAGTGCAGGTGTGCACTAGTGAAAGCCAGAGAACCAAGTCTGAGGATCAGAGCAGTGAGGGGCTGCTTTCTAGATAGACGCTGTGTGCATCTAAGGATACAGATGAAAGCCTGAACAGCAAGGAAGCTGAAAAGAGGTACAGTAGTTGTACAGGAACCCTGTTATATGGCAAAGAGGGCTGAAGCGTAAAGCCGAAGTGGCAGTACTACTGAAGAGAGCCAGGTGGCTTGGCATTTCTTCATTTGTTATTGTTTTTGGGAGAAGAACCCCTGTGTGGGCATCCAAGTGCATGTGTGAACTTTCCTTTATTTTGTTCCTTTTAATAAAAGTGGGCTACCACGCCCTTACACTAAAGTTCCTGTTTGCTGTGAAACTCACTGAAAAGGCATCTACCACTGAGCTAGATATTCCCCAATGTCACAGTAGGTATTTACACTCTACATCACAACTTATGCCGCGTATACACGGTCGGACTTTTCGTCTACAAAAGTCCAACGGACGCTGACGGACTAAAGCTGGCTGGTAATCCGATCGTGTGTGGGCTTCTCCGGACTTTCAACGGACTTTTTCAGCCTCAAATCCGACGGACTTTAGATTTGAAACATGCTTCAAATCTTTCCGACGGACTCGAGTCCGGTCGAAAAATCCGCTCGTCTGTATGCTAGTCCGACGGACAAAAACCCACGCTAGGGCAGCTATTGGCTACTGGCTATCAACTTCCCTATTTTAGTCCGGTGTATGTCATCAATATATACAAAAATAATCCTGCGCTGCTCATAAGAAAAGAAAAAGCAGCTCACACAACCAACAAAGTATATATGCAAAAAACGACAAAGAGTGTAGCGCTAAAACCTTATCACATATGGGTGGGTAGGTATACAGTGAAAGAGATCACCAATGGAGAGACCCATATATGGCTGAGAAGACCCGTTATAAAAGTTTATGGTCAAACAATAAATAACAGTGTTTTAGTCCTTTTAGATAAACAATTTATATAAATCCAGTATCCCAAAACAGGCAGACCAGCTTACTACCACCAAGAGAAATGAAGGCTTACCAGATGTGGTGGACCCGGCAGGGCATACGCCAAACTGGGTCAGATAAGGCTTGGGTGGTAGAAAGCTGTGGATATCTGTGGTGTCACAGACTGCTTGATTCCTCCAACTGGTGTCCGGATCCTGGAAGATGTGTGGAATTCAAGGGATATGGATGGTTCTATAAGTCCCAGGGTGGAGGGGGTGAGGTATTCCGTGGGTGGTTCCCTCAAACCAACATTCATTGGGTATAGATATTGAACAGAGAAGAAAGAAAAAAGGGCCACATAGTGTAAATCCGCATAAAAAGTTTAATGAAGGCTATAAGGAAATACACTCACGTATAAGTCCACAGGATAATACAGCGCTGAGAAAAAGTGGCGACAATGGGGTCCTGCCCGGCGCGTTTCGTCCTAAAAAGGCGTCATCTGGGGGGTTACCCCCACTGTAGCCACACTCATATATATAAGGGGTGCTTCAATTATCATGAAAAGCGGCTCCACATTGAAAAGACAGCACTTCCGGTATTGGCCAAAATGGCCGACCGGCGTGCGTTCCAAGCTTGCGTTCCACACGTCACTTCCGGGTTGGAGGATGAACCGGAAGTGGGGAAACGATCAAGAATGGAAAAACAGAAAAAAACTGGCAGGGCTAAGTGTGGCAGAATGTCTTAAACTAGCTGATAGTGTAAACATGCAGTAAGAGTGATAATGAGGAGGAACAACCTGGTGCTGCGCATTGCGCAATGTGTGTGCGCAGAAGGCCGTGGGAAGTGTCTCAGAATATGTCAACAGGAAGTGACATAGGTGGAGACGGTGAGCGCTACAGCAGGCGCTGTGATTGGTCTTACCAGGTGGGGAAGAGAAGATGGCATGTAATTAAGTAGACGATGTGACTGGTGGTACAAGTACAGAAGCGCTTGATGGAGTATCGTTTCTGTGTAACTGTTGAAATAAAGGATGTAGTCTTCCTTCCTATACCAGAATTATGCCGACATACTATGCATTTTCTGCAAGAGTAGAACCCTTCCATTTCATGAAAAAGGGGTTGGTGTACAGGGGGGTCAATGATATTCGGGGCAATTTTGCTTCGCAAGGTGGGCGCACCCCTGAAGATGACTTTCGCCCTGTCGGGTAAGATAGTGTTCAAAACCCGGTCATTCTTAAGAATGTCCCAATGTCTGGACATAATAGCTTTAACCTGTTTATGTTGATTGGAGAAGGCAGTAAAAAGGGACCGTTCTTTCTTAGGCTTCTCAACAAGGAGAGACTCCCTATTGGTTTCTAGGGCACGCTGAAACTCTCGATCAACAAGTTGGGAGTCATAGTTCTTATCTACCAATTTCGCCTTCAAGAGGGCAGATTGTGTTTTAAAGGCTTCAGTGCTGGAACAATTTCTTCGAAGTCTAAGAAATTGGCTTTTCGGTACTGAATCTAACCAGGACCGGTGATGACAACTATCTGGGGGGATAAAACTGTTCCGGTCCGTGGTTTTGAAGTGGGTCTGGAAGTGAAAGAGACCGTCACGAATTTCAATCTCTAGATCCAAGAAGTTAATTTTTTGTTTACTGGTTGTATAAGTCAGGGAGATGCCGCGATCATTGGTGTTCAAACGTTGGAAAAATAAATCCAACGATTCGGCACTACCTTTCCATAGGAGGAGGATGTCGTCGATGTAACGCGCCCACAAAATTAGGGAAGGATCCCTATTGGCATAGACGACATCCTCCTCCCACTTGGCCATGAATAGATTGGCGAGGCTGGGGGCAAATTTAGCCCCCATAGCCACGCCACGCAGCTGATGGTAGTACTGCAGGTCAAACCAGAAATAACTTCGCTTAGTAGCGAACTCTAAAAGTTCCATAATAAAAGAGCACTGAAAAGGTGCAATAGTAGGCTCCCTCTCAAGGAAGTACCGGACAGCCTCTAAGCCCTTGTCTTGGGGTATGCAGGTATACAGGGAGGCCACATCAGCTGTGGCAATGATATGGTCACCCTGCAGACCCAAACCCTCAAGCGTGCGTATGGTAGCCCCTGTGTCCTTCAGGTAGGAGGGCATGCGCCTGACCAGAGGCTGTAAATAAAAATCAATGTACCGGCCTATACGTGAGGTGACAGAATCAATGCCACTCACGATAGGCCGGCCCGGGGGTTGAACTGGGTTTTTGTGTACCTTTGGTAGGTAATATATAGTTGGAACTCTGGGTGCCAAGGGCACTAAAAACTCTCTCTCTTTTCTATTTAGAATTCCCTGGTCATAGCCCTTCTTGACAATGGCAGACAGTTCTCTTTTAAAACGATTAGTGGGATTGCTGGGTAGTATTTTGTATGTGTCAGGTTCGTTAAGAATCCTGTACATTTCAGTTATGTAGTCTTTCTTGTCTAAGACCACAATACCACCACCCTTGTCCGCTGGACGGATCACGAGATCTTTCTGTGAACATAGGGACTTCAAGCCAGTGTTGGACAAGGAGTGGTGGAATGTGCGTTTATCCGGAAGTTTGGATAAATCTTTAAGAACTAAGTCCCTGAACAAACTGATGGCCGGTGCCATGGGGACTGGTGGGGTGAATAGTGAGGGGTTTGACAGGCCCGAATGAACTGTACCTGCTGTTGCGCACCTCTCCTTTCTAACGGGGTTGGAAGTGAGGTAACGTTGGATATGTAATTTCCGAATATATTTATGAACATCTATAAAAGTGCCGAACCTGTCAAGCTTCTTAGGGGGGGCAAATTTAAGTCTCTTATCAAGTACGGACAGCTCCTCCTTGGTCAATGGCTTGGCACTTAAATTAAAAACACCCTGGCCCTTCAAGTTCTCCTTCGTTTTCCTCTTTTGCATTCTCCAACCTCCCCTTGTACCTCTCTTGGGTCGGGACCCCTTTTTCTGGGCCTTTGGACCTCGTGAAAAACCTGCGCATGGCGTGGATTGGTGTTAGAGGGAGGGTAATCTTGAAACGACTGTTCGTGTCTCGATCCAGGGTTATAGTCATACTCATCTCTAAAGTCATCCTCCCAGGTGTTTCTAAGGGGTAAAAACCTGTTTTGGGTAGTCAGGGGTGGTTGATCATAGTAGTAGGGATTCTGATGGTAAGTATCCATGTGTGACCCTAGTCGGGTTTGGGAGGCCTCTCGTGGTCCTAAGTGAGATTCAGGGGGATACCTTCCCCGGCCCCGTTGACCTCTACCACCTTGTTTCCCTCTACTTTGACCCCTACCTCCATGGATTTTATACTAAGTGTGGGGGTCATGGGAATATCTGTTGGTGCGGGATGGCAATTCGTATCTTAGATTACCATTCCTCACCATATGAGTAGGGGTACCTAGGGGTTGTGCCCCTATGTCAGCTGTTCTAGCTGTGGACGTGCCAGGAGGGCAAGGAACGGGGGGTGCCGATGAGGCATCATTGGGGTTCACGGAGTGCAACTTCTGCCACCCGAAAACGTTCCCCGTTCTATAGTCCCCTACATCTCTGGAATACTTTTTTTGTTTTTTGTTCCTCTGTTCCTTATCCTCCTTTTCAAGATGTTTTTGAAGGTTGGAGGAAAGAACAGAGTACTCTGAGGAATTCTTATGGGTTAGAAGTTTATCCTTAATCTCCTTGATCTCGCCATCTAACAAGGTTAATTTATGGTGTTTCTTGGATATGAGGACACCAAGAAGATTAATCCCTGCCTCATTAAAGTATTTGTACCAGGATTCTACATCTGGTTCTCCTTGGGGGGGATGTACATCCCACCTGAGGCTTCTGGGAACCATATGTTCTGAGACATATTGTTCCAAAAAGACCATGTCCCATTGCAGGTGCAATTCAGAGGTCATGATGTTTTTAAGCCTCATGAATAAACCGCCTATTTCGGTATCATGACTAGTGACGACAAAGACTCCGTCCGTATTAACGGTACGAGAGGCCCTGTAGTCAAAGACATCCATTGTATTATCAAATGGACTGGGCTGCAGCAGAATGTGTTATCAAAACAAACGTGACCAATATATACAAAAATAATCCTGCGCTGCTCATAAGAAAAGAAAAAGCAGCTCACACAACCAACAAAGTATATATGCAAAAAACGACAAAGAGTGTAGCGCTAAAACCTTATCACATATGGGTGGGTAGGTATACAGTGAAAGAGATCACCAATGGATAGACCCATATATGGCTGAGAAGACCCGTTATAAAAGTTTATGGTCAAACAATAAATAACAGTGTTTTAGTCCTTTAGATAAACAATTTATATAAATCCAGTATCCCAAAACAGGCAGACCAGCTTACTATCACCGAGAGAAATGAAGGCTTACCAGATGTGGTGGACCCGGCAGGGCATACGCCAAACTGGGTCAGATAAGGCTTGGGTGGTAGAAAGCTGTGGATATCTGTGGTGTCACAGACTGCTTGATTCCTCCAACTGGTGTCCGGATCCTGGAAGATGTGTGGAATTCAAGGGATATGGATGGTTCTATAAGTCCCAGGGTGGAGGGGGTGAGGTATTCCGTGGGTGGTTCCCTCAAACCAACATTCATTGGGTATAGATATTGAACAGAGAAGAAAGAAAAAAGGGCCACATAGTGTAAATCCGCATAAAAAGTTTAATGAAGGCTATAAGGAAATACACTCACGTATAAGTCCACAGGATAATACAGCGCTGAGAAAAAGTGGCGACAATGGGGTCCTGCCCGACGCATTTCGTCCTAAAAAGGCGTCATCTGGGGGGTTACCCCCACTGTAGCCACACTCATATATATATAAGGGGTGCTTCAATTATCATGAAAAGCGGCTCCACATTGAAAAGACAGCACTTCCGGTATTGGCCAAAATGGCCGACCGGCGTGCGTTCCAAGCTTGCGTTCCACACGTCACTTCCGGGTTGGAGGATGAACCGGAAGTGGGGAAACGATCAAGAATGGAAAAACAGAAAAAAACTGGCAGGGCTAAGTGTGGCAGAATGTCTTAAACTAGCTGATAGTGTAAACATGCAGTAGGAGTGATAATGAGGAGGAACAACCTGGTGCTGCGCATTGCGCAATGTGTGTGCGCAGAAGGCCGTGGGAAGTGTCTCAGAATATGTCAACAGGAAGTGACATAGGTGGAGACGGTGAGCGCTACAGCAGGCGCTGTGATTGGTCTTACCAGGTGGGGAAGAGAAGATGGAGTGGGAGGGGCGAGTGAGCGCCGAAAGGCTGTGATTGGCCATACAGTATGAAGCTCCACCCAAAGAGACAGGAGGTCTCCAGGAGTCCAGAGAGTGCAGGTGTGCACTAGTGAAAGCCAGAGAACCAAGTCTGAGGATCAGAGCAGTGAGGGGCTGCTTTCTAGATAGACGCTGTGTGCATCTAAGGATACAGATGAAAGCCTGAACAGCAAGGAAGCTGAAAAGAGGTACAGTAGTTGTACAGGAACCCTGTTATATGGCAAAGAGGGCTGAAGCGTAAAGCCGAAGTGGCAGTACTACTGAAGAGAGCCAGGTGGCTTGGCATTTCTTCATTTGTTATTGTTTTTGGGAGAAGAACCCCTGTGTGGGCATCCAAGTGCATGTGTGAACTTTCCTTTATTTTGTTCCTTTTAATAAAAGTGGGCTACCACGCCCTTACACTAAAGTTCCTGTTTGCTG
The DNA here is from genome assembly GCF_042186555.1 of Aquarana catesbeiana. Classification (NCBI taxonomy): domain Eukaryota; kingdom Metazoa; phylum Chordata; class Amphibia; order Anura; family Ranidae; genus Aquarana; species Aquarana catesbeiana. The sequence continues at coordinate 3,670,413 of NC_133327.1, read as the reverse complement.
TGAAACTCACTGAAAAGGCATCTACCACTGAGCTAGATATTCCCCAATGTCACAGTAGGTATTTACACTCTACATCACAACTTATGCCGCGTATACACGGTCGGACTTTTCGTCTACAAAAGTCCAACGGACGCTGACGGACTAAAGCTGGCTGGTAATCCGATCGTGTGTGGGCTTCTCCGGACTTTCAACTGACTTTTTCAGCCTCAAATCCGACGGACTTTAGATTTGAAACATGCTTCAAATCTTTCCGACGGACTCGAGTCCGGTCGAAAAATCCGCTCGTCTGTATGCTAGTCCGACGGACAAAAACCCACGCTAGGGCAGCTATTGGCTACTGGCTATCAACTTCCTTATTTTAGTCCGGTGTACGTCATCACGTAAGAATTCGACGGACTTTTGTGTGATCGTGTGTAGGCAAGTCTGTTCGTTAGAAAGTCCGCCGCAAGTCTGTCGAAAGTCCGTCGAAAGTCTGTCGGACAGGCTGTCGGACTTTTGTAGCTGAAAAATCCGACCGTGTGTACGCCCCATAACACTCCTAGCTACAGGTCCCTGCAGCTAAACACATAGAACATTTCTGAGCCAGAGCATTTCTCCCGCAGGAAAAATACTCTGCTCGCAGCATTCTTGTCCTCTGAAACGATGTGGACGGACAGCCGTCCTATCCCTTATGATCCTAAGAGAAAACATAAGTCGTACATCCTGCACTTACATTCTACCTATACACTATACAAATCTCCACTGAAAGGGGGTTATGATACTTCCAGCAAAGAAAATATGTAACACACACACATATATATATATATATATATGTCTGCTTGTTTTGTTCTATCAGAATCTAAAAAACAGAACAACCACAACAAAACCTATATATTACACTTGAGAACAGTCCTTCTTTGGCTCCTGACAGGAGGGGCCCCTCCCCAGACAAACAGGCTCCAAAGAGGTGAGCAAGAACAGTGCACCCAAAGTGTCCATGACTGGACAGTCTCTTTATCAGGCACACTGGGTGGCAGGCATAGTCTGTTCCTGCAAAAGTCAGAAAGGAAACACATACAACTCTGCCACTTCCCTGCAGTCCATGTGCCTACTTCCATGGTGACTGTACAGCACAGCAGTCCTCCTCACACATAGAAGCAGGGATCCAGCAATCTCCTCCTTCTATCCTTTCCTCTCTGATAGAGACCGAATGGCTCCTGGTAGGCTGACCCACCTTTACAACCAGGACTCGATCCCTGTAGATAGCACGCCCGATTTCCACTCCTCACTAATGTCCACAAATTGAGCCCAGGCTTCACTTTCTGGCACCCGCAGGGGTTTGGGGATTTGCAGAAAATCCCAGATATGCTCCCACTCTCCCCGTGAGGTCTCCACAATGTCCATTATCTGGGAGGGGACATATGGGTAGTCCAGACCCCAGTCCAGAGCAACCCTTCTGCACTGTCACATGTGTTACAATGTCTTATTTCTATATGTAGTTTGTACTTATGTAGCCATGCCCCTGTAGGGGTTGCTGAATGTAGTGGTTTACCTGTCACCCTGCCCAGCTCGGCATCCATCTCACAGACACTCAGAGACATAGAACAGTCCATAAGCTTTGTTTTTTTTGTATTTTATTGAGGCCATTGAACTTGGATGGGAAATGTGAAATTATGGGATGCCAAGGAACATTCAGTGCAACTTGCTTGGGACTTCTATATACACTCCAGTATATACACTCCAATTTTCTCTCCAGCACAAACTCTTGCTTAAGATCTTTTATCCTTCACTCCTCCAGCACTTCACTTGCTGCATAACGTTACTCCTCCAGCACTTCACTTCCTGCAGACTGATACTCCTCCAGCACTTCCCTTGCTGCAGACTGTTACTCCTCTAGACTAGCTAGCACCGCTTGATTAGGCCTGACACTATCTCAGCCAGGCCTCAGTGAACTGCCTTCTGCGGGCAGGGACCTCGGGCCTGGGGGTGTAGAAACAGTTCAGATGCTAACTGTCCTCTATTCAGCTACCAATCCTAGATAACTCTCTTCAGGTCCTGCCAGTCAGCCTGGCTGCAATGACCCTTTTCCACTGCCCTTTCCTCAGTCCACTCTTCTGGTTCTGCACCCATCTCAAACTGCAATCTCCCAGTTCTCTCAGGAGTGCGCCGCTCCAGTCCTCCCGACTTTGTTCCACTCACCAGCCCTCCTGGCTGTGACCAGTTGTCCTCCCTGGAGTCTCTTAGTAGTGTTCTCTCCTACTGTCCTCTCCTTGCTATCTCATGTGCCTCTCCTTCCAGGATCTTGTCTCTTCTCCTGGATGCACCTGAGCCCCGGCCCAGGGTCCCCCCCCCCCCCCCCCCAGACTGGGGAGCTCTCCGTGGGCCCCGACAGCCATCACACTCTCTCACTCCAGATCTTCCACCCAACAACTCCTCCCCAGCTGGGCTAACCCTGGGAATTTAAAGAGGCCTGCCCCCTACCAATCCAAGTTGGGGATTGGTCAAGGCTCCTTAGAATACCCAAGGCAGCTCCTCCTCTCTTTCTAGTACCTTCTAGAAAGAAGAGGGAGGTGACAGTGCTGCTACCTGTGAGTCACCCAGCCCTGCCCTAAGCCACTCCCAGCCCAGAATGAAAACAAACAGACCTAGCCACCAGCTAAGCCTGCCTACATTTTCCTACTCTCCAGAAAAAAAATCATCACTCTAGCACCTACCTAACTAGAGGGTGCTACACTTACATATTTCCAAAATGCTTTTTAGGGACACCTTTTTTTCTGTGTCCCAGAAAGCCACTGTAGGCAGATCATTGCTTTAATTAGGGGCAGGGCATTCATTTATTATGGGTGTGGTTCTACAATAAGCAAGATAAATATAAAGGTGAAAAGTGGGCATGGCTAATTACACTAAATATTGGGTGTGGCTTAAAGAGGGTGTAGTTAAATAGAGTCTGAGATGACTTACACAGTGCAGAATGTGGTAATGGTAAATAGGAAATGTACAGTGCAGAACGAAGTGTGAACCTTCACCCCATATCAACTTTTTAAAGAATGAAGATGACATGGTAGATGACTGTGTGCAGGATGGAGATGACATGATAGATGACCCTCGGGTACCCACGTCGCCTCACTCAGACTGACCAATCTGCAAACAGGCAGGCAGCACCTGACTTTCTATAGAAGGAGGAAGTAGGGGGAGGGATCTCTATGACTGTGAGTGTGTCTCTATTTTGATTCGACCGTTTTCAATACAGTTAACCGGCATGTCTCAGAGTTATCCGTGAAAGAGCTAAATTTTCAGGATTCTGGACAAGCTCTGAACGGAACATTGGTCAGATTTTCAGGAATGTCCCAGCGTTTCAGGACTGTTGGCAACTATGTACTTATCTCTTCAGTTATATAAGACTCATACTAAATCATTGAAAACCTCCTATAATTCCTAATGCAAATCTATAGGTATCATCTGTCAATAGACTTTTATGATAACAACAAACTCTATATTTCGCTTAACCTGTAATTGATTTATTGGTAGATCAAGGATGATGACTGCATCCTTGGTGCACAGATAACCACACATATTTTATGCATTTATAGCACATAAAGTATGCCATAATGTAAAGATCTCATTTAAAAATGACCCTGCAATAATTCCTAACACCTAAATGAAAATGAAAGCTCCACATGTTTAAAATGATGATTATTTGTTACATTTATCCTTATGTTTAAATCAGTCCTAAGCAATGATATTTATGTCATTCCCTTCACAGATCAGTCATGGGGCAACCCTGTCAGCTCTGAGCAATAAAATTAATTTTCCGTCCTTTTTCCGCACCATGCCCAGCAACCTCTTTCAGAACATTGCTCTCATCCAGCTGGTTGGTCGGTTTGGTTGGACTTGGGTTGGCATGCTGGTGGTGGACAATGATGTTGGGCAGCAGGGTGCCCAGGTTATACGAGCTGGGATAGAGAGAAATGGAGGCTGCATTGGTTTTCTGGAGAAAATCCATCTGAGTTATTCAACCCAGAAGATCAAGAGAGTGGTGGATATCATTAAAAGAAGCTCTGTTAATGTGATTGTTCTTCATAGCCAAGAGGTCCACGTGAAGGCCCTGCTAGATGCCATGTTTGATGAAGAAGTCACTGGGAAAATTTTCATCTCTTCAGCTTCCTTCATAATCACCCCTGGACTTTTCTCTAAGAAAGCCTGGAAAGTTCTAAATGGGACAATTGGGCTGGTTCCCAGTGCTGCTCCTTTACCAGGATTTGAGAAGTTCCTCCTAAACCTTCACCCAAATGCAAACACAACATATCCATTTATTAGACTGTTCTGGGAGAAAGCTTTCAGCTGCTACTGGCCTGTTGAAAATCCAGATAGCGAGAGGTCAAATGCTCCCATTTTAAAGGAAGACGTGACCTGCACTGGTGAGGAAGGGTTCAGAAGTGAGATTGCTCAATTATTTGAGACAAATGATCTCAGCTTGACTTATCATGCCTACTTGGCAGTATATGCCTATACACACACTCTGCATTCACTGCTTGGCTGTCCAACTACATCGGAGGGTTATTTCAATCATGGAGTATGCTCAAATATTAATGATGCTCAGCCCAAAAAGGTGTGTGACAAATGATGTATGAAATCTAAATACTTAGATTGTGATCTGTATTCATGATCATTTATATAGAGCAAACTGATAAATAGCAAAAGCATAAACTCACTTTCAGCAGTTTGCAATCTTGAAGAGAAAAGTGAGAGTGCTTTTTTTTCTGCTGAAATTTAACAGGAATAACTACTGCCTTGTGAAGCTCATTTCGTGTGTCTAGTATGTCAATGTGTTACTCTTTCTATGGCCTTTCCTGTCCAGTTACTTTAATGACATAAGCCTCCACTTTACACTGCTTTCTTACTCAATTTAAATAATAATGCAAGGGCTTCCAATCACTGTTTTGTTTTTTCCCCTGCTTCTTTAACATGTGTAGCAAGGTCCCAGGCCTCCTTCAGTCTAATAAGAACCTCCAGGGCCAGAGATAGCTGACATCCTTCTGTATATGGCGGGTTGTGTGGCATGTTGGGTCCAATGCAAGTAGATTCATTGGGCGCCAGACACTTCCTGGATGCAAAAGAGATTTTATTTCTCTTAACAGAACTTTGGGAGAGAGGGTTAGGGCCAGGACACCCTTAGGTAGTTGCAATATTAATTGGCAGACTCCGAGACTTTAACAGAAGGACAGCCATGCAGGGAAAGGCATCCAGCAAGATGCCACATCTGCAAGTGGAGGAGCACTTTCTCCTATGGCAACAGTCTTTACCAGTTTCTAACACAAAAGTCTAACGGTTCCTTCACTTCCACTACAATCTCCTCTTGTACTTCTTCAGACCACTGAGCTCCCAGTCTCTCTCACTAGACTTGATGATTCACTGCCACTGAATCCCTTGAGCTCCTCCAATCTTCACGGTAGTATCTTCCTCAAGCATCACCCCCACTTCCCTGCTGGGTCCCTAGCTTGGCACTCGAGATACCTCTCAAGCTTCACCCCACTGGCCTGCTCGGTCCCTGGCTTGACACATAAGGCTGCTTTGCAAGCGTCACCTCCGCTGGCTGGGTCCCTGGCTTGATACCCTTTGAAGTTTCCTGATTCTTCACCGTCCCCGGTTAGTGAAAATACTGCTCTGGTTCTTGCTTCAACTGCTCACTGTGGTCCCTGGTAATAAGGGGGTTGGTCCCTTAGTGGCAACAGCTTTCCTTCTACCTCTGACCACAGGTTTTCTGGCAGGCAGAACCGTCAATTCTGGTTGGACTGCAAGCCGCAATCCAACCCTGCGCTGCTCTCTTGCTTCTGGATAGGACCTCAGACAGCCTAGCAGCCAGATGTGCCCGGGATAGGCCCAATCTCCAGCCTAGTAGCCCAGGCAATACAACACATGTCCACCCAGACAGCCGTCCAGGTGGCACAGAACACTGATAACCTGACTCCACCCAAATATATAGGACCTCCCAGCAGGCCAAGGGATTCAAGAAAACCCCTGCCCATTTGCTGAGATACCCCATATACCCATAATCTGACCTTGCATTGCCCTTCTTGGTACCCGGCCACCTAGTGGCAGAAGAGAAAAGTGCAACAACGCCAAACTTAGGGAGAAATCAATTGATCCCTAATAATTATCCAAGGTAGCTACTCCTGACAGGTAAATCTAGGAGCAACCCTGCCTAAACTCCAGGGTGCTACACATGTGTTAATAAGGACCTAAAATCTGTAATTGTTCAATAGAAATAATTGTATCTTGATTACAGCAATAGAAGACTGGGAGTGTGGAAGTAAGGGGATCATGGCTATTAAGGCTCTTGGACAACTTGACTAAGACAACTTGGAAGTCAAGTCAAGGTTCAGACTGGCTTGCTTTCAGATTGGCCAGCATGTTATGCCCTGTGCTCATCTATGTACATCTTTCTTAGAGTAGATGTCTACTTGTGTTTTATCTAAGGAGGAGGCCATGCTCTGCTCTTTAAAGAATTGCTTCCCTATCTATTTATCCAGCAACACCAATCGTAATTACTCAAAACCAAACAGCCCCTACTAAAGTGGCAAATAAGAAGCCAATGATCAATTAATTTCTCTATGTAATTACGACTAGCAAAATCCTTACTAATGACCAAACAAAGACAGCAGACGTGGTAGTGTAGATATTTACTACTGTTGCTGGTCTCTGTAAGTCTATACTGCTTAAGACTATGGACCTTTCAGACAGGTAACAACAGTTTCTTACCAGAACAATATAGTTCCTGGATGCTGAGATAACAAATTGCTTCAAATGCACTAGACACAAGCCAAAAGAACTTCGGTAGCATGTAAGACTATTTTCTTTTCCGACTGGTCACTTTCTGCAAAAAGAAAACTCTTACCCTTCTTGCATCCCACCCACATCTCTATCCATCAGTACATTTTTGTATTACCAAAAAAGTGCTCTACAATGTACCATACCTTATACAGAAAACAGACAAAAAAGAATATATCATGCAACAACTGAACTAAACATGAAAAAGATACTGTAGCTCTACCACCACCCAGTATCTGGTGATATGGTAATGTAAAGGACAGGAGTTCGTATCCACTTAGAGAAAGAGACACATTCCAGGAGTGTATTTGAGGTTGCGTAGAGACACAGGTGTCAAGGTGGAGCTCAGAGCACACCGGAGTCACAGGATGACACTGGATGCTCTAGAGGTACTGTGTAAGGCAGAATGATCTGGAGTGATTGGGTGACACAGAATGATGGATTTTACAGGGTCCTGTGAGATCTCTGGGTGATGCAGGATTCTCTGGAGTCACTGAGTGACACTATAAGCTCAGGAGTCACAGGATGACATATGAGATGCAGGAAACACATAGGACACAGAATTCACTAAAGACAAAGGGGCAATGGGTCAATGGAGACACTTGGATCAAAGGTGACGTAGGAGTCACTGGAGACACTGGAGCATAGGGGTGACTGGAGATGCTGGAGTCACTAGAGTGCACAGGGGTTGCTGGAGACACATGAGCACAAGGAGTGACTGAAGATGCTGAGGTCACTAAAGTACACAAGGGTCATAGTGAAGTCACTGGATAAAGCAGAATGCTCTGGAGTCACTAGGTAGCGCTACAAGCTCAGGAGTCACAGGGTGACACATGAGATGCTGGGATCACCTGAGACACAGGATTAACTGGAGACAACGGGGCAATGGGTCAATGGAGACACTTGGGTCAAAGGAGACACAGGAGTCACTGGATGTACTGGAGCACAGGGGTGACTGGAGATGCTGGGGTTACTAGAGTGCACAGGGGTCACTGGAGACACATGAGCACAGTGGTGACTGGAAATGCTGAGGTCACAGATCATACAGGAGTCACTGGAGATACTGAAGCACAGGGGAGACTGGAGATCCATAGAGGGCACATGAGCTCCGGGGTGACAGGAACTGCTGGGGTCACCGGAGTGCGTAAGTGTCACTGGAGGTATAGATGCCTTGGGGTCACTGAAGTGCACAGGGATCACTGGAGACACTGGAAACCTAGGGAAAACTGGAAGCAGAAACACTGAAGACATATGAGCTTGGCTTAGGCATATGAGCCTACACCAATCAGGAGAGCTGTCTTCTGATTGGCCATGTCACCAGCTCTCTGCGTGAACAGTGCCAGAGGGGAGACATGGCGCTGGATTGCTGAAACAGGTGAGTGTTTGAGGTAATAGAGACAATAGGAAGAAAATTCCATCCATGACATTTTCACTTTGTTAGATCATGTCTACTTTCTCTGTAACAGAGATTATCAGTGCTTACAAAGACTGTGCCTATTGTGTCATTCCCATACACTTTTGCTGTAAAAGCTGGGCTTGGCCCCTCCTATCACATTAAAAACCAATAGAGAGGCTTGGAAGGTAGGAAAACAAGACTCTTATAGGAATAAAAAATTGTATATCACTTCATCTTCCTCTCCATTTGAATCTACTGATCTCCTTTGATATGCAATCTTTGCTGTACGTAGGCTCTGCTTATGTATTTTTTGGATTATATGCTCAATTTAAATTCTTCAGGTATATGAGAGGCCTGCTTTAAAAATAAACAGCCTAACATTTTTCTCTAAACAAGAAGGTATCCATGGGTCTTCTGACATATGGCTCCCCAAAACAATACTGTTCTTACTGGTTGTGCTATAATTCTTGACTATTCCCAACACACCGATTATAACCAGGAAGTCAAGGTCAAGGCAGGTTTGGTGCTGGGTATAGAGGGGTTGATTTATTGCCCTGCTGGGAATTTCAATACAATTATACTTCACTATTCTCCAGTCTGCTTGTACAGGAGCTGCTATGGTCAGTCCATGATTATTGTCTAGGTTCTACATATTATTGGTTTGTGATGACATAACAGTGGTTTGTATCTCTTTATTAATAAAAAAGTAAGAAAGTCAATAAGTAAAAAGCAACAGGAAAGATTTATGTGAAATTAAAAAGCTCAAAAAATGTAAAAAATGTGTTTAATCGTTTATCTTTTTCCTGATCAAAGATAATTGATGCTTTGGCCAAGTTTAACAGTGTTTGTATGTTGGTTAATGTGACAATGACTTTAGGACTCATTTACCTATCTAAGTAAAAGTTTATATTTTTACAGACATATCAAATTATATATACAGTATATTTTTGTATTCATTTCCATTCTTGTAATATACAGTAATTGTTCCTGAGAATTACAGTATTAAAAAGAGGCATTGCAGTTACTACTGTGGCTCAAACAGTGGCAGTAGTTGTCTGCAGGCTGAAGGCTCTTATTTTCTCAATGATATATCCACCCTACATGTGAATATAGCTGACATAATGAGCACATGATTAGGGAATCACTCCAGTTGGTTCCTAATTGTCAGTGGAGACCTGAGCTTTCAGTTACAACTGGTATTGAGAGTCACCAGCCGTGCAAACTGTTGGCAGATGGCTCTCAGAGGGAGGGCATATACTAGCAATGGACATTGTACTCATGAACATTAAGGGGGCAAATCCTTAAATCCTATAGACAATATTGCCTTGTTGGATGGTTGTCGGCAAAATATGGGACACACCTCTTGGTGACTTGGCAGCACAACAATGGCCAAAAAAAAAGAGTTGCTCTTTAAATATTTTAATACTTTGCAATAGTTCTCTACTATTATCAGATATTTTTAGTAAATGAATAGTTTTACTTTGAATAGTAAAAAAATTCTAACCTTTAGTGGAGTTGACATTTTAGTACAGTCTTTCTCAACCTTCTCAACACAGAGGAACCCTTGAAATAACTTTCAGTCTCAGGGAACCCCTGCTAACAATTACTACATCTGCAACTCATAAAACATTAGTGTGATGGTCAGTGGGAAGAATGCTCTTTACATTTATGGTCAGTGGGAAGAATTTCTCCCTTACAGATTCAAAAAAGATCAATGGTTACAGTGGGAACTTATCTGAGAGGCACAAATTGCTCATTGCTCAAAGAACCCCCAGCAACTTCTGGAAGAACCCTAGGGTTTCATGGAACCCTGGTTGAGAAACCACGTTTTAGTATGATTATTTTTCATAATACATCCATACTAACACCATATATAATAATATATGGAATAATAAATTCAGACTGATACCATGTATAACTATTCTTAAAGGGGTTGTAAAACCTTGCAGTTTTTCCACCTCAATGCATTCTATGCATTGAGGTGAAAAACTTCTTGTAGTGCACCAACCCCCCAGAGCCCCCCTTTTACTAGCCTGAGCGTTTCTGCAACAGGGACGAGCAAACCAGCCGGTGTCTCGGGTCCTCAGTGGATAGACTGATAGCAGAGCAGCCTTTGGCTCCCGCTGCTATCAATCAAATCCAATGACGTGGGGCGGAGCCTGTGTCAATGGACGCAGCAGCAGGACACGGGAGCGCTCCTGCACGGGTGCCCCGAGGGAGAGTGCTTCTCTGATGAGGCACTCGAGAAGAGGAGGAGCCAGGAGCACCGCTGAGGGACCCCAGAAGAGGAGGATCGGGGCCACTCTGTGCAAAACCAACTGCACAGACGAGATAAGAATGAAATGTTTGTTTAAAAAAAAAATGAACGTTTACATATTCTTTAACTGTCAACACAAAGCTGAAGCTCCTATTATTTGGTGTTCAAAAATACTTCAGGTGCTCCGTTTCCTCAAGAAAACCAATTTCCACACAAAGTCTGGGGAGGTGATGAAATTTAATTCTGAGGGGGACCTCCCGGCATCATATGATATCATTAACATCCAGATCATCAACGGCAGCTTCAACCTGGTGAAAGTGGGGAGTATTGACCCCGAGGCCCAACCCCCCAGGGAGAAGATAAGTCTAAATGTTAGTGCCATCCTGTGGAATGATCATTTATTACAGGTAATTGTCCAATATGTGATATGTGCTGAATTTTAAGTCTCTCGTTTTCTTTAGGTCTTCAGTGTTGAGGAATCCATTAAAGTGTAACTAAAGGCAGAAGTGTTTTTTTTTTCATTTTGGATAGAGTAAGGGAGGTTTTGATCATCATCAGTTTTTTTGTTTGTTTTTTTGCCGTCTTTCACTTTGGGGAGATTTTCCTTCACTTCCTGTCCTGTAGCTAAAAACAGGAAGTGAAAGGAAATCGCTCCAAAATGAGCCAGTCACCAGAACTAGTGTACCCATTGGAGGATTTCCCTTCTATAACTGTTCTGATATGAACCCAAAATGTAGGATTTTCTTTTACTTTCAACTTCTTTCATGTTCTATGATAACGGTAAACGGGAAAAATAGAGGGGATGGATCCCCCCACAGGGGGAACAGACAGCAATAAAAACTGACAGAAATAAAAACTGACAGGGATTCTAATCCCTCTCCTCCTGAGAAAAGGAGGAATACTACAAAGTAGATTTTCCCAGTAGTCCTAACCTAGGATGAGATTGCTCCTCCATATATGCAATATAGAGTGTTGTCACCCTAGGATAGGAAGTGTGTTAGTGGCAGGATCACGGAGTAAAAAGAAAGGGAAAATAAGGGAAATAAGAAAACTGATGCAGCCACCATATCTAAGGATTGCCAAGTTATACTTTTTAACTCCAGGTACACATAGTTGAAATATATTATACAATTAATTTAATTTTTTGTCTATACCAGGGTTTCTCAGCCTTTTAATCACAAAGGAGCCCTCCAAATAACTTTCCAGTCTCAGGGAACCCCCGCTAAAAATTACTATATCTACAACTCCTGATACATTGGTGCGATGGTCATTGGGAAGAATGCTCCTTACACTTGTGGTCATTGAGAAGAATTATCCCTTACAGATAGCTTCAAAGATCAATGGTGTCAGTGGAAACTTATCTGAGAGGCAGAAATTGCTCATTGCTCAAGGAACCCCTAGCAACCTCTCGAGGAACCCCAGGGATCCATGAAACCCTGGTTGAGAAACCCTGGTCTATACCCTCCAGAGAACCCTGCCAGGCAGTAATGATGGACCAGACTTATTTCTGCTGCAGTTATGAATTACACCTTATACAGTCCAAGCTTGAGAGACGTTACTTGATGCTTGTGGATCACATCCATAGAACACAAAAAAGCAAAAAACTGAAATACTGGACTTTAACAGTTGCCAACTGTAATCCCAGATGAGGAAAAAGGAGAGTACTCAAATTTATAAAAGTTTACAAAGTTTATTTGACAACATGATTAAAATCACATAGTAAAAATGTCAAAAAGTATGTGCAATCTATAATGTGTAACATTCAACCAAAGGCTGGATGGCTAGTATGGTGTGTGCATATGTACAAAAAGACCTGTTAGGTTGGCCCACGTCAATATTATCTATTAATAGAGTGCCAGATGAAGGACTTCTTCCTTATAACAGGCCAAACCCAGGTATCAATGTACCATCACCAGTAGGAATCGCTACGCGTTTCGCCAATGGTTTCCTCAGGTATCCTAATGGTATTAGACATGTAAAGCCAAAGTGAGAGCCGTGGAGCATATAGTCCACAACAGCAGGGGAGAGAGAGGGAGCAACACACATCCAAATAAGTGGGAGATGATAACACCTCAGGGTCAGTGCAGCTAAAAAGGAGCCTCACTATGGTATAGCCAGTACTTCAAGAAAACAGATAACGGCAAGGCTGTAGACAGTATACAGTAGGTTCTTAGTTCACAACTCCATATGGAGTCCCATGTATACAAAACGTCCCGTTTTTTACTTTTTTCTTACACCTTACACAGTCACCTTCTTGCCCCAAGTCTGTGATTGGACAATAAGAAACCGCAGACTGATAAACTCCTCTCTCGACTCACTGTGATCTCTCCTCCTGTCAGAATGATTTTATCTGCACATGTGCATGCAACACATCTGATTGGTGTCTAGTGATTCCCCTCCCTCTTCCAGTCTGACCATTTCTATATTTACATTAGTTGCTTTTAAAATAAATTGAATTGTTTTTCTAATTAATACAGAGCCATATCAATTGATGTTTATTTCTATCTTCCTGTAGTCCAACTTTAGGTCCAAAAATTAATATATGAAGTAAAATGTTTGTTAAAAACACATGTAGGTAGGTGCAGTTTATCCTCCCCCTCTGTAGGTGGCACTGTTTATCTGGCCACTGTACAGAGGAAATGGAGGTCAAGGGGAGCTTTGTTCCTCTGAAGCCTCCATAGGTGTCATCAGGGGAGCAGCTGTCAAATTGGACGCTGCAACAGTCGTTGACTTCCACAGCCATCTTTAGTGAGGGCAATGCTAATAAATAGCACAGCAGTCCCACAGCAGTTGACGTGGTCCCACAGCAGTTGACGGGGGGACAGTGTATTTACAGCTAGGGAGAGGTTCCTGTGGAGGAGCGACAAAGCAGGTATACATCTTCTGGCTCCGTTAACTGGGGACTAGGGATGAGCCGAACACCCCCCTGTTCGGTTCGCACCAGAACATGCGAACAGGAAAAAAGTTCGTTCGAACATGCGAACACCGTTAAAGTCTATGGGACACGAACATGAATAATCAAAAGTGCTAATTTTCAAGGCTTATATGCAAGTTATTGTCATAAAAAGTGTTTGGGGACCTGGGTCCTGCCCCAGGGGACATGGATCAATGCAAAAAAAAGTTTTAAAAACGGCCGTTTTTTCAGGAGCAGTGATTTTAATAATGCTTAAAGTCAAACAATAAAAGTGTAATATCCCTTTAAATTTCGTACCTGGGGGGTGTCTATAGTGTGCCTGTAAAGGGGCGCATGTTTCCTGTGTTTAGAACAGTCTGACAGCAAAATGACATTTTGAAGGAAAAAACTCATTTAAAACTACCCGCGGCTATTGCATTGCCGACAATACACATAGAAGTTCATTGATAAAAACGGCATGGGAATTCCCCAAAGGGGAACCCCGAACCAAAATTAAAAAAAAAAAATGACGTGGGGGTCCCCCTAAATTCCATACCAGGCCCTTCAGGTCTGGTATGGATATTAAGGGGAACCCCGGCCAAAATTTAAAAAAAAAAATGACGTGGGGTTCCCCCTAAATTCCATACCAGACCCTTCAGGTCTGGTATGGATTTTAAGGGGAACCCCGCGCCAAAAAAAAAAAAAAAACGGCGTGGGGTCCCCCCAAAAATCCATACCAGACCCTTATCCGAGCACGCAACCTGGCAGGCCGCAGGAAAAGAGGGGGGGACGAGAGTGCGGCCCCCCCTCCCTCCTGAACCGTACCAGGCCACATGCCCTCAACATTGGGAGGGTGCTTTGGGGTAGCCCCCCAAAACACCTTGTCCCCATGTTGATGAGGACAAGGGCCTCATCCCCACAACCCTGGCCGGTGGTTGTGGGGGTCTGCGGGTGGGGGGCTTATCGGAATCTGGAAGCCCCCTTTAACAAGGTGACCCCCAGATCCCGCCCCCCCCCCTGTGTGAAATGGTAAGGGGGTACATAAGTACCCCTACCATTTCACGAAAAAAGTGTCAAAAATGTTAAAAATGACAAGAGACAGTTTTTGACAATTCCTTTATTTAAATGCTTCTTCTTTCTTCTATCTTCCTTCATCTTCTGGTTCTTCTGGTTCTTCTGGTTCTTCCTCCGGCGTTCTCGTCCAGCATCTCCTCCGCGGCGTCTTCTGTCTTCTTCTCCTCGGGCCGCTCCGCACCCATGGCATGGGGGGGAGGCTCCCGCTCTTCTCTTCTTCTCTTCTTCTTTTCTTCTTTTCTTCTTTTCTTCTCTTCTTCTCTTCTTCTCTTCTTCTCTTCTTCTCTTCTTCTTCATTTTCTTCTCCGGGCCGCTCCGCAATCCATGCTGGCATGGAGGGAGGCTCCCGCTGTGTGACGGCGCTCCTCGTCTGACAGTTCTTAAATAACGGGGGGGCGGGGCCACCCGGTGACCCCGCCCCCCTCTGACGCACGGTGACTTGACGGGACTTCCCTGTGGCATTCCCCGTGACGTCACAGGGAAGTCCCGTCAAGTCACCGTGCGTCAGAGGGGGGCGGGGTCACCGGGTGGCCCCGCCCCCCCCGTTATTTAAGAACTGTCAGACGAGGAGCGCCGTCACACAGCGGGAGCCTCCCTCCATGCCAGCATGGATTGCGGAGCGGCCCGGAGAAGAAAATGAAGAAGAAGAGAAGAAGAGAAGAAGAGAAGAAGAGAAGAAGAGAAGAGCGGGAGCCTCCCCCCCATGCCATGGGTGCGGAGCGGCCCGAGGAGAAGAAGACAGAAGACGCCGTGGAGGAGATGCTGGACGAGAACGCCGGAGGAAGAACCAGAAGAACCAGAAGAGCCAGAAGAACCAGAAGATGAAGGAAGATAGAAGAAAGAAGAAGCATTTAAATAAAGGAATTGTCAAAAACTGTCTCTTGTCATTTTTAACATTTTTGACACTTTTTTCGTGAAATGGTAGGGGTACTTATGTACCCCCTTACCATTTCACACAGGGGGGGGGCCGGGATCTGGGGGTCACCTTGTTAAAGGGGGCTTCCAGATTCCGATAAGCCCCCCGCCCGCAGACCCCCACAACCACCGGCCAGGGTTGTGGGGATGAGGCCCTTGTCCTCATCAACATGGGGACAAGGTGTTTTGGGGGGCTACCCCAAAGCACCCTCCCAATGTTGAGGGCATGTGGCCTGGTACGGTTCAGGAGGGAGGGGGGCCGCACTCTTGTCCCCCCCTCTTTTCCTGCGGCCTGCCAGGTTGCGTGCTCGGATAAGGGTCTGGTATGGATTTTTGGGGGGACCCCACGCCGGTTTTTTTTTTTTTTTTGGCGCGGGGTTCCCCTTAAAATCCATACCAGACCTGAAGGGTCTGGTATGGAATTTAGGGGGAACCCCACGTCATTTTTTTTTTAAATTTTGGCCGGGGTTCCCCTTAATATCCATACCAGACCTGAAGGGCCTGGTGTGGAATTTAGGGGGACCCCCACGTCATTTTTTTTTTTTAATTTTGGTTCGGGGTTCCCCTTTGGGGAATTCCCATGCCGTTTTTATCAATGAACTTCTATGTGTATTGTCAGCAATGCAATAGCCGTGGGTAGTTTTAAATTAGTTTTTTCCTTCAAAATGTCATTTTGCTGTCAGACTGTTCTAAACACAGGAAACATGCGCCCCTTTACAGGCACACTATAGACACCCCCCAGGTACGAAATTTAAAGGGATATTACACTTTTATTGATTGACTTTAAGTATTATTAAAATCACTGCTCCTGAAAAAACGGCCGTTTTTAAAACTTTTTTTTGCATTGATCCATGTCCCCTGGGGCAGGACCCAGGTCCCCAAACACTTTTTATGACAATAACTTGCATATTAGCCTTTAAAATTAGCACTTTTGATTTCTCCCATAGACTTTTAAAGGGTGTTCCGCGGCATTCGAATTTGCCGCGAACACCCCAAATTGTTCGCTGTTCGGTGAACTTGCGAACAGCCAATGTTCGAGTCGAACATGAGTTCGACTCGAACTCGAAGCTCATCCCTACTGGGGACTCTAGAGAGTTGGGACAAGGCTCTTTCAATCCGTCTACTAAGTGTACCTGTACTGCTGCTCTGCCACCCCCTTCACTCAGAAGCTGTTCCAGTAACATTAATCCTTATTAAAGTGTCATCTCAAGTGCTGGGACTGTGTTAAAGTACTGCCTTCATTGCCAAGAAATGTTGTACCGGAGTCCCCTGTGACATGAATGAAGGAGATGAGATGGCAATCACTGACCCGGTGACCATTGTGACCAAGCCCCGGTGGGTGGGGTGAAACACATTATCACACCACTGGGTTGGTGAGCGGCGTCTCATCTTGCCGCTGTCTTCCACGTGTTATATGTTACCTCTAGTTACCAAATAATAACAGTGCCACTTTCCTTGGTCTCTGCGTACCTTCACTCCATCTTGGATACCAATCAACTGGCCCTGCCCACACACATGTAGGTGGGGTGTAGCGTGTGCGGCAGCAATAATTCACACAGTCGGGTGCAATGTAAAACTTGCATTGAAGTAATGCGGCAACAATTCCCAACAAAACCAGTGGGCAGGCTACCCAGTCGGGTGCACTTACAGTTTCCAACAACATGAAGATGCCGGACTGACAGCCTCTGCAGAGAGGGAGCAAAATGCGGCCTGGCCATCTTGCTCCCAATGGAGGAGGTGTCCAGAAGAGATGCGAACCTACACTTGCACTCCTCGTCTGGAACTTTTCCTTAGCGCTAGTACTGTCCCTCACAGGCAGGGTACCTGTTCCTATTCTACCAAAAGCGCACCAAACCCTGGAGCCAGGGTCTTAAATAGGCTCAGCCTGACCCAAGATGGTTGCCAGGGTCACATGGGGCAGCAGCATCCAGTCGGATCACTTCCTCAGTGACTCAGGAATCCATAGAGGAACCATGTTCCTCTTGACTTCCTCTTCAAATACAGTGCCGCTGCGGATAGCGCCACCTACAGTGGAGAAAGTAGTTTGCACCTGCCTACACACAAACCAGAAACCAAAGTAGGGTTGATGTAATTGCTGATGATTTTGTCTCCTCGGCAGGTGCCAATCTCCATCTGCAGCAATAGCTGTCGGCCTGGGTACCGGAAAACCCCTCTTGAAGGAAGACCTATCTGCTGCTATGACTGCATCCCCTGCTCTGAGGGAGAGATTACTAATTACACAGGTATCGTATGGTGGAGCTGCTGTTTCTTTTAATTTAGGTGGGTGCTTTGAATACCTTAAAGACCCCTGGGGGCCTTTCCTGGAGCTAATCAAGGTATGTTTGACACAAAGCTAGCAGTAGTTTTTCAACTGGACCTGTGTTGAGGAAAGTTTACCACTCACCCGAGTAGCAATGGGTGGACAAGTGGTGAAATATACTCAACAATACAAAACAAGTCCAGGTGAAGGTTAGTAACTGTTACTAGCTAAACCATGACTTGGATAGATGAAAGCCTTCATGGATATGTAGCTCAGACCCCTGACAGGTCTGATCTCTTCCCGTCTGAGTCCCCAGGCAGCCAGGCACACAACACTTGTACCGTTTCTCACACAATAACCATAATAACCGCTTTATTGCTGTTTAAACTTGGATGGGGTGTGGGGAAGCTTTGGGATACTCCACAATTCAGTACACAAAGTATTTGGAGGACACTCTCTATTCTGTCTACTCTCTTCATGGGCATCCCCCTCTTGACAGATATTAGAGACACAAGCACTTCTGGGACACCCAGCAGGGCAAATTCCACTTTAGCAACACTGACATGGTCACACAAGAGGTTAAACAGCAGACAGTCACTAGGATCCTACTTCCGGGCCTCTACACACTGTGTCTTCAGATACTTGGATACCTCCTGTCCAATATTGGATAGACACTGTACCGTGACTCTCCAGGCCAGATTCTCAGTGCACCCTCTTGACTTGGCTTAAAACTGCTTCTAGGAAAAGTTGGCCCCCCAGCTCCCACTGAGCTGGGACCTTGATGAGTTCTCTCCAGGCTTCAGTTAAGCTGCCCATAAGGGAAGCAGCCCTTCAGGCTGGGATCTCCTACTCCAGGACAAGAACATTGCTGTTCCAGGCCTCTGGCTTTTTATCTACAACTCAGCCACCTACTGGGCAGGGATTGGGTGAAACAGCATACATTTTTAGGGCCAGGGTCTGCCTCTTCCAGCCCACTACATTCTAGAACCTGCTAGAAGGCAGGGAGAAGTAGCTGAGCCTGTAGCCAGTGAGGCCCAGAGCAACCAAAACTAATAACAAACTTCTCCAGTGTTTACAGAGGAGCCAAACAAACTAAATTTAACTGAACCTCTCTAGCAACCTATTCTAGGAGGGTGCTACATATATGTTCCATGCAATGATAATGGGATGTCCTAAGAAAAAAAACTTACAGGAGTTCACCAATAAAGTTATATGTTCTTCCAGGTTTAGGAGAACCAAACTGATCATGGATTGTCTGTGTAACAGCTCTACTGTTGCTCCTTGTAGCCATGCCATCTACTGCATCCCACCAGCTCTATGTTCAATTATTCATGAGTCTTTCCAGAGACTTACACGGACATAGGAAGATAAGAATCACAATTGCTATGTGGCTGCACAAAATGTAACCTTGACCTGAAAAGAAGGAGCTTTGACCAAAAGGACATGGGTGGAGGGCCTCTCATGATATGGGGGTAGGGGATCCTGAGAAGTGGGGGAGGCAAGGGGCAAGAAAGAGGAACAAAAGTACAGGGTCACATTACCTTATGGGGTGGTCTCAAGGGAGAAGAGGTATAACTGGCAGAGCTGATCAGTGTATTCTGTCAGTAGGGAAGTCTCCCCACTGTCAGAATACAATAGCTCAGCGAGGAAGATTTCCCCATCCACCTCAAATATGTAGATGGGGGAATCGGGTCAGTTTTTTTCATTCAACCCACTGGTTGAACAAAAAAAAATGATTCATGTGTAGCACTCTGCCCTAAATAAGGGCTTCCAGTAAATTTAGTTTTGCTAGGTTGTAGTTAGCCTAGTTAATCTGTAGTCTTTGTTTTCATTTGAGGTTTCTTCTTTTCCAATAGATTTATATTCAACAGTTTAACAGAGTACAGAAGTACAAACATTACTGAACAAATGTCAAAAGATGAATGCACCCTCCAATATAATCAAAGGCCTGAGTACTGTAGGAAAAACACAAATCAACAAGCCTAACAGGCTGGCCCCACCAAATAGAATGACTGCTTACCAAGGGCATAAGCTCGGTGAATGTAATCACCCTATTAAAAAAATGAATAAAAGAACATTACATTAATGTTGCTTGTGCACTTTCAGTTATTAGAACCTAATTGTATTAATAAAGGGGCCTATATGGCCATTAAAAGTGAGGTTTGGGCTGGATGAGTTTGCTTGTGGGAATACAAGTGATAAGGGGTGGGGGGGTTTGGTGAACAGAGAAAACAGGGTGTAGGGATAGGCTCCCTCTGTATTTCCCAAATCAAGAACTGCTGTGATGTCTGCTGGCAACCAGGGTTCTCACCATAGGCGTGCGCACAGGGTGTGCCGGGTGTGCCTGGGCACACCTAATGCTCAGGCACATCCAGCAGACCGCAGGGCTATTTTTCTGGCAGTATGTGCGGGATCTCAATTTCGGCATCTCTGCCAGAGGCGGCTCTCTAATTAGGCAAATTAGGCGGTCGCCTAAGGCCTCGCACTCACAGGGGCCTCGTGGCTGCCTAATTTGCCTGTTCTCAATCACTGAAGTTGACGCCGGCGGCTCGGCCTACCCCCACTGGGATTCTGTGGGTTAGGAGCTGACGGACAAATCAGATACTGCCCGCAGCCTGAGGAATAGCGGCCTCATCACGGAGCGTCCCAGTCCATGGGGCCTCATGTGTAAGTTTTGCCTAAGGCCTCACAAAGCCTAGAGCCGCCTCTGATCTCTGCTATATGACAATGGCAGTGCTGCGAATGGGACTATTTTTCATTTGGCTATGTAACTCCTGTGTGTGCAAGCCACGGGCCGTGGAGTAAGCCGACAGGCGGCCGCATTTTCCGATGCTGCCTCTATAGTTCCGGCTCCCTGACAGATGAATATCACTCCGCCGCCTGCTTATACCGCGGCCAGTGGCTTGCACTCACAGGAGGAAGTCGGTTTTACAGCATTGTTTTAATCATCTGAATGCGTCCTGCCCCCTTGCCACCACGGAGGCTGCTGCAGCCCATCGCAGCCTTGTGTACACCGCCGAGAAAATGACTGGTTGCCAGGACCGCTCCCGGCAGAGGAGAAGAGTGTAACTTTCTCCTCCCTGCTCCACCCCCGAGTGCCCCGCCCCCGGCTTCCGTCCTGCAGACAATGGAACCAGCTGTGGTGAGGAGGACCCGCCGGGGACTTGGGAGATGTCACTGGTAAGGGGGGAGTGGTTGCATGGACTCAATCACATTGTGTTTGGGGCACTGGAGAGCAGCTGAGAAATAAGATCCCTGCCTGCTATGCTGGGATTTGTAGTCCCATGGAGGGGAGGACAATGCTCACACATACTGGGTAGGGGAGTTGGTGATATAAAGTAAAAGGCTTTGTGCTGTGAGGAGGCTGCTATGGCTGACCTGACCCCCTTCTAGAAATACTTATTGTCTGGAATACTGGTTTAAAGGGGAACTCTGCAGACTCTGGGGTAAATAGAGATCCCCTTTGTGTCAGAGTCCTCCCTTACAATGTATATAAAGGAGAACACTGATGTAAGGGGTCTCTGATCACCTGAATCCCCCCTTACATCAGAGTCCCCTCTTACATTGTACAGAAAGGGGGACTCTGATGTAAGTGGGGACTCTGGGTACCCTTATATACAAGGGGATGCTGGGAACTCTGATGTAAGGGGGGACTCTGGGTACCCTTATATACAAGGGGATGCTGGGAACTCTGGTGTAAGGGGGGGCTCTGGGTACCCTAATATACGAGGGGATGCTGGGAACTCTGGTGTAAGGGGGGGCTCTGGGTACCCTAATATACGAGGGGATGCTGGGAACTCTGATGTAAGGGGGGACTCTGGGTACCCTTATATAAGAGGGGCTACTGAGAACTCTGATGTAAGGGGGGGGACTCTGGGTACCCTTATATAAGAGGGGATGCTGGGAACTCTGATGTAAGGGGGGACTCTGGTGACCAGAGACCCTCTTATATGCAAACAGATCACTCTTCAGAGAGCATTTGAGAAGCGGTGAGGATGAGTTGTATCATCTCAACACCACCTGCTTTAACCCTTTGTACTCCACACTGCACATGGTTGTGGGCCGCTTGTAGGGTAACGCCTTTCACTTGAATGGGTCATGGTCAGTGGGTGCTACACCTGCTGAAAGCAACAGGGATTAATTGCAGGTGCGGCACGTGAACATGCCCAGTCGCTGCCTCTACAGCTAAAAAGGTGGTAGCGGTTGATGGGTGGTAAAAGCATGGCTCAACCGCAGAGTTTTACTGCCCCTAACCACTAGTGTGAACAATTAAATGTTAAAATTTAAAAATGAAGTGTTAAAAAATGTTTTAATACATTTTAAAATGTTTGTTCATATTTATTTATAAGAGTGTGTGTGTTTGTGTGTACAGTGTGTGTGTCACATATATATATATATATATATATATATATATATATATATATATATATATATATATAGACACACACACGTGTTTGAGCTTTGGGGTGCACACCCTAATGCAATAGGCTGCGCACACCAGTGGTTCTCACCCATGTAGCTTGAGGGGCTCATTGATGTCTGTTCTGAGTAGAAGAAAATGGCTTTGCAGTTTTCTCCAGAATTAGTAAGCCTTTAATTGGGTTCTGGAGTCTGTAGGATTTTTGTAGAGTATTGGGTGGGATGAAACCTCCAACCCTTGGTCCACATTTTGCTGTCAATCAGCACACAGGCTGCAGCTGTGTCCAAGCCTTATATTAAGAAGAAGAATAGACTTCAGGGCTTTACTTGTGATTGAATGATAATGGAGGAGGGGATCAGTTGGGTGTCTGCAGCAACATAGATGTTAGATTGTCACAGCTGAATCAGGAGATTGTCACCTGACATCGTCTTGTGCAGAGGGCACAGCACCAATGGGTATCTACTAGTAAATATAGATGTCCTAAATGCCAAAAGCTAAAGAAATATTATCAATTACAAAAAAAGCTGACCATAGATTCTCTTTAGGTCCAGTGACTGAAGACAACATCTGTTTACATGTATTTAAATAATTTACACATTCTTGTTTAGATGCCGATAAATGCACCAGATGTCCCTCTGATCAGTGGTCCAATGGGGAAAGAGACAGATGTATCCCAAAGGTCATAGAGTTCCTCTCATACAATGAACCATTGGGAATTGTATTAGTGATAGCAGTTGCCATGATGTCTATCCTCACACTCTGCATCCTAATCATCTTTATTAAATATCAGGACACACCCATCATCAAAGCCACCAATAGGGAGCTGAGCTACATCCTGCTGGTGTCTCTCATTCTCTGCTTTCTCTGTTGCCTGGTGTTTATTGGTCAACCATCCAAATTCAGTTGTCTCCTGAGACAAACCTTCTTTAGTGTGGCCTTCTCCATCAGCATCTCCTCAGTCTTGGCCAAGACAATAATGGTGATCCTTGCCTTTAAAGCCACTGGAATGAACAGTCCCTTGAGAAAATGGTTGGGTCCTACCATCCCTCGTAATGTTGTAGGACTTTGCATAATTTTGCAGACAAGCATTTGTTTCTTATGGTTTCACAGGTCGCCTCCCTTTCCAACACTGAACAATCAGAACTATAAGATAACATTTGAATGCAATGAAGGACAGAAAGAATTTTTCTACATGACTCTGGGTTTCATGGGATTTCTGGCCATGGTAAGTTTTCTAGTGGCCTTCCTAGCAAGGAACCTCCCAGGAAGCTTCAATGAGGCCAAACTAATCACCTTCAGCATGCTGGTCTTCTGCTGTGTCTGGATCTCCTTCATCCCAGCCTATCTGAGCACCAGTGGCAAATACACAGTAGCTGTTCAAATATTTGCTATCTTGGCCTCAAGTGCTGGACTGCTAAGCTGTATATTCCTACCGAAATGTTATATTATTCTGCTGAGACCAGAGAGGAACAATCGAGATTTCTTATCAGGCAATAAAAAGAAGAGAAACTTTGATAATTAAAATCCTGTATAGAGGTGACTCTACAAATAAAATTATACATTTCTATTGTATTATGCCTCAAACACACGATCGGAGTTCTCGTCAGAAAAAGATATGACGGCTTTTCCGACGGACTTCCACTCAAGTTTGCCTTGCATACACATGGTCACGCAAAAGTTTGCTGAACTTACGACCGTCAAGAACGCAGTGACATCCAACACTACGATGAGCCAAGAAAATGAAGTTTAATGCTTCTGAGCATACTTCGAATTGTTTCCGAGCATGCGTAGGAATTGTGCACGTTGGAATTGCCACAGACTATCGCATTTTCGGATAGGAACTTTTTCCGACCAAAAAATTGAGAACATGCTCACAATCTTTTGCTGGCTGGAATTCGGCCAGAAAAAGTCCAATGGAGCATACACACGGTCGCATTTTGTTCACATTATTGCCAGCCAAGCCCTGATGAAGGGGACACTTGGGACCCCAATACACGTGGCTACTTTTTTGGATTGTACCCTGACTTTTAATAGAATAAAGTTTGTATATGGACCTTTTAGCAGTGTTGTGGCACTTTAATTTCAATTCTGGGACACCATGTCACATATACCAGGAGGCTTTATGAGTAGGACATAGAGTGACTGGTGAGGGAGCATTGCATGTCATCGTGGGCTGGCTGCCATATCCTGAAGCCAAGAAGGACCGTGATAGTGGCACAAACACAAAAAAAGTAGCCCAACCAGGAACACTCACAGTTCCAACAGCATGTAGAAAGCATTTAGCAGATGAACTGACAGCGTCTGCAGAGAGGAGAAGAATGCGGCCTGGCTGCCTTGTGCCCAACAGGCGGGTGTCCAGAGAAGTTGCAAGCATTAAAGCTTTTCCTCCTTGTCAGGAACCTTTCCATGCTAGTTATGTCCCTACCAGGCGGGGTACCTGCCCCTACTCTACTAGCTAGCAATTACGTGCCAAGCCTGGGAGCCAGGGCCTTAGGCTCTGCCTGATCCAAGATGGCTGCCAATGTCACATGAGGTGGCAACATCCAATCGGATGCTTCTCCAGTGACCCAGGAAACCATAGAGGAACAATGTTCCTCTTGACTTCCTCCCTGACTGCAGTGCCGCTGCGGAAGAGCACCACCTGCAGCGGAAAAAGTAGACTCCACTTGCCTACATGTGCATCGAGGATAATTCTGCACAACAGGTAAGTGGGGGTTAAAAACCAAAATTCCAGGGAGGAATGAAGTTCCTCTTTAAAGAAACTCCAATTTTGTTTAAAAAAAAAATAGCTGAACAGTTCATGTAAACTGAACAAATTGTGTTCTTTCAACATAATCAAATGAGAGTCTCTGGTATGGTAATCATTCTTAAATTGTGATTAGTAGAGTTAGGAGAGAAGACCTGTGTACATCTCTAGAGGGATCTCCTGGGATTGTCATATCCTACACACACAGTGAACATCAGCATTGGATAATATTATAGTACTTGTTGCTGGAAGGTATCAGAAGCTGAGCTTCTGCTGATTATTACTCATACACAGGAACTAATTACAGGGTGAATATATACAATTACGAGCTCACAATTGGACTTTTCCTTACTGGAGAACAGTAGTGCAGTCACAGGACAAATGCAACCATGCAGCCAGTAATTTGATTCTCCCAATCCCTGGTCTTTTCACATCCAATTTTACAGGTTACTGAAGAGCTGGACCTGTAATTATGGCACCATAATACCTGTAATCACACAATATCTCACTTTACCACTTACTGCTTACCTAGGCAAGTCTTGGGGCATGATGACCCCACCGAGATCTTCAGAAGAGGAAACCAAGCCAGTAATTACATCAGATTGGTGTCCGCACAGTGTAGGCTTTTCACCTGTTCCCTGCAAATGGTTCCATGTAAATATCAGTGCGTCTGCCCCTACTTAGAGATGTAAGCACAGTCACAGAGAACATTTCAGTACTTATTGTGGAATGCTGTATGTATCTCTCCAATACCCACAAAATTGACAATATTTATTATGTGTTGCTGGGCAAACTATATCAATCCTATATACTAATAATATTATGTCTTAATTCAAAATGCCAAGAGAAGCCTATTATAACATATTATCTCTCTGCCGGCATAACACAATGGATGCTGGCGTTTTCAGCATGTTATATAAACTATTAATGATGGTAAAAAAAACAATGTAATAGCATGTGACATGGATAAACCATCGACCTACATCATTGAAACCTTCTGCATTTATCCACATGACAAAGTTTTATCTTGTCGCCGGTAGGTGCTAATCATGCCGAGTATTAAAAAAACAAGAACGGCCTATATGTCTCTGTCAGTGATGGGTTTCATTTAATCCAGTGGTTCCCAACCTCTGTCCTCAAGGTTTTCAAGTTCCATGATGTTTTCAAGATTTCCCTCATCTTGGTGCTTTAAACCAATGCCAATGGCTTGGTATTTATGACAGCTATTTAATTAAGGGAACTTTCAAAAACATGGGGGGTACTTTCAAAAACATTGGGGGTACTTGAGGTCTGAGGTTGAAAAGCACTGCTCTAATGCAGTGTACTCAAACTGGAACTTTTGATAGTTGTTTAAGAGTAAATAATGTAAAACTATTTTCATTGGTAACCAACAAGACTTTCTCTGCGCACCCTTTTGATTTGGTGCCACTTTACTGAGTCCTGCCGCTTTCTGATTCTGTTATCCAATGAGAGTGCCTTTAATGGCCATTGAAAATTAAGGAAAGTGGAAAGATAATGCTGGGCCCATATCTTACTGGTACTGCTATCCATTCTTCATATGATGATGTTGATGTAGGTGATCTGATTTTAAGGCAGGTGGCTTCTACAGCCCAGGGGTCTTCCACAGTTTTCTTGGCTTGTAGAGTAGTATAGCAAAAATTTGAATTGCTGGCCACTGAGGCTTCCTTTCTTGGTCAGTGATATGTACATAAACACCATATAGCCATAATATATTATGAGGGAGTCTGCTAAAGGTTTTTTTTAAAGGTTGCAGCAAGTGTTTAGGTCCAGGGACGCAGCACAGAGATCTCACCAAATCCTGGAGTAGAAAACCATTAGATGGTTTGACTCTCCAGAGCTTACAATTCAGTATTCTAGATAAACTAAACCTTTACACCAGATAATACTGTAATTTGTGTCCCCTTATCTTCCAGTTGGACAGGTCGAGCGCACTCTAATAAATATGCAGCTCTAGTTAACCAAGATCCCACCGATGGCCTTAAACAGGGGACTCCTGAAGGTCCTCCTCCACCTTTAATGGCTTGGTGAGGGTCAGTCTAGTCCCCACTGCAGTTCCCAGGATTGGCTGAAGGATACCCTCCCACAATTTGGGGATATTCTGATTGGGGCAATTTTTGTGATCACTCTGGCTTCATCTTTCAACCACCAACCTTTCAGGAGGAGCCAAAGCCAGTTTCTTGTACAGGGTATGTTCTGAAGGTTGCTGTCTGAAAGCCATAACGTTGTTTTCTAATTGTGGTCATCTAATGGTTATCAGGGCTGGTGCAAGGATTTTTGACACCCTAGGCGAAACCTCATTTTGCCGCCCCTTGGCTCCGCCCCTGACTCCACCCCTTTGCCCTGTGCAAGTTTGTACAGGAATACTTTCTCAACTCCTTGCCAACATTAACTCCGTTAGTGGGGGCAGTATGTAGTGAAGGCAGTATGTACTGGGGCAGTATGTGAGGGCAGTATGTAGTGGGGGTAGTATGTACAGGGGGCAGTATGTAGTGGGGGCAGTATGGAGTGAGGGCAGTATGTAGTGGAGGCAGTATGTAGTGGGGGCAGTATGTGAGGGCAGTATGTAGTGGGGGCAGTATGTAGTGAAGGCAGTATGTAGTGAAGGCAGTATGTAGTGGGGGCAGTATGTAAAGGGGGCAGTATATGAGGGCAGTATGTAGTGGGGGCAGTATGTAGTGAAGGCAGTATGTAGTGGGGGCAGTATGGAGTGAGGGCAGTATGTAGTGGGGGCAGTATGTAGTGAAGGCAGTATGTAGTGGGGGCAGTATGGAGTGAGGGCAGTATGTAGTGGGGGCAGTATGTACTGGGTGCGGTATGTAGTGAGGGCAGTATGTACTGGGGGCAGTATGTAGTGAGGGCAGTATGTACTAGGGGCAGTATGTACTGGGGGCAGTATGTAGTGAGGGCAGTATGTACTGGGGCAGTATGTAAGGAGGGCAGTATGTAAAGGGCAGTATGTAACTGGGGGAAGCATTATAGACAAAAGGAAGGGGAAATTTCACTCACACACCTAATGGCTACAGGTGAAGATACCCGGGGCTGCCATCTCGGCTCCTCCTCCCAGTGCAGTTCATTTTCAGCCAGAGAGGACACCAATGTATGTGGGAGTCAGCCACACCCCGACCCCGCTCACCATCTCGATCAGCCCCGGGAGAATCTACAGGCTTCAGAGAGAGTCCTTACAGGCTGCCAGCCCTACGAGGCTAATCACCGGGTAAGGAAATACAGTACAGTATAGTAAAGTATAATCAACATGGTCTTACAAGTAGTGTTGAGCAGTGGCAAGAGTTTGAGTGGAAGTGAGAACAGGGGAGAAGGATAGGAGTCATATTTGGAATAAGGTAGGTGGAACGTGTTTAAAGATGAGCAGGGTAGATTAGGATTATATTAGGTCTACCCTTCCTTTATCTATTGTAAAGTTTGGGGTTGTATAGCTCAAGTGTAGCCCTCACTAGTGAGTACAGTCCACGCAAAATATTTCCGTTTAAGGGCTTGTTGGCCCACTTTTATTTAACAGTAAGTTCACACAAAGTCCCAGAAAACATAATCCATAGGTTTTCCGTGCAGGGGGTCTTCAACATTAACACAAAAATTAAATATCCAGCCTCTATTAGTACAGAAATAATTGTTCAGCCTCCTGGCTTGCACCTACAGCAGTGCTGCTCAATCCTTCCACTTCAGGCCCTTCAAGACTGTCCACATAGATAGTAGCCCTTTGCTTCTCTAGCCGTCAGACTTGGGTCTCCTGGCTTCTCCAGCACAGACATGCACCCCTCTGGCTTCTCCCTTGCACACAGTGTGTAGCTAGCATATCTGGCACCTGGGGCTGGTCATTTATTTGCACCCCTCTCCCCCCCAAGAAAAATGGTATGTGGCAATATAGCAGCACCATGCCAAAACTGTGGGTGTGGTCAGAATGCATCAAGCATGGGAGGGGCTTAAAGGATAACAAGCTTTAATGACTGTGCCACAAGCCAGTGTGTAGCAGACAGTACAAACCGCAGTATACTAATTTTAATAAAATAAAACTGTTCTATTGCATATGCTTTACTACACACTTGTTTTTTGTTTATTTTTCTAAATAATAAACATGTTATCAGTTGCGGCTGGTGCTCAAAATTTTTTTAGGGGAGGTGCAAACAAACTGAAAAATTCAGAAAAAAAAACATCAATTGCAGCCTCACTGTGCCCCATCTTATGCAGCCACTGTGCCCATCATATACAGCCAACTGTGCCCAGCAAATGCAGTCAACTGTGCCCATCATATGCAGCCAACTGTGCCCATTATGTGCTGCTACTCTGCCCATCATATACAGCCACTGTGCCCATCATATGCAGCCACTGTGCCCATCATATGCAGCCAACTGTGCCCATCATATGCAGCCAACTGTGCCCAGCAAATGCAGCCAACCATGCCCATCATATGCAGCCAACTGTGCCCAGCAAATGCAGCCAACTGTGCCCATCATATGCAGCCAACTGTGCCCGCTATATGCAGCCACTGTGCCCAGGATATGCAGCCCTCTGTGCCCATAATATGCAGCCACTGTGCTCGTCCGCTGTCTGCCTGGCACTTAAACCATCATGGTGGCGGGTCAGGCAGCGGGTGACCGCAGCGAGCCGTGGTACGGTTAGTGTGGGTCAGGCAATGGCTCCTGTGTCCTCCCTGCATCTCTTCTTCCTGTTCTGTTGGCGGCCAATGGGATCGCATCTGCTTTCAGCCAATCAGGTGACCGTTATTAGACCTGCACCTCCTGATTGGCGGAGAGGCAGTTCAGTGTTAGCAAAGCAAATATTCATTTGCTATGCTAACACACCTGGGTGGACTACGAGCGCAATGGTTTGTACTTCTCCTGTTTTTTTAAGCCTATTAGAGCCTATGGCTGTAATCAGGTGCTTCAAAAAACACCCCGGCTGCTGTATTACGTCCGAAAAGGGGCCGGAAACCTGAATAGGGGGTGGCTACAGCGGCCATGGATAGATTCATGCACTCACCACGTGCGCCCTTAATGGAAGCACCACCACTGGTCCAGGGTCTCCAGACACCCCCTCTTCTAATCTGGGACCTTCCGGCAACCCCTCACCTAGTCCAGTATCTCCCTTATACCCACCCTATCCAGGGACCTTTGCCACACCAACCACTAATTCTTAGTCCAGGGCCACCTCTGCGCTCCTCTCCCAGTCCAGGGCCTCCTCTGCACTCCTCTTCCAGTCCAAGGCCCCCTTTACAGCCCACCCCAAGTTCAGAGCCTCCTCTGCACCCTGCTCTCCAAATCCAGGTCCTTTATCAACCCCCCAAGCCCAGGGCCTCCTCTACACCCTTGCAGTCCAGGGCCTCCAGGGTACTCCCCTCCGAGTCCAGGGCCTCCTCTACCCCTCAGTCAAGGGCCTCCTCTGCACCCCCAGTACAGGGCCTCCTGTGTACTCTCCTCCTAGTCCAGGGCCTCCTCTACACCCCCGCAGTCCAGGGCCTCCAGGGTACTCCACTCCTAGTCCAGGGCCTCCTCTGCACCCCCCCAGTCCAGGGCCTCCTCTGCCCCTCAGTCCAGGGCCTCCTCTGCACCCCCAGTCCAGGGCCTCCTGTGTACTCTCCTCCTAGTCCAGGGCCTCCTCTGCACCCCCCCCACTCCAGCACCTCCTCTGCACCCCCCCAGTCCTGGAAGTCCTTTGCATCCCCCCTCCAGCCCAGGGCCTCCTCTGCCCCCCCCCCCCACTCCAGGGCCTTCTTTAATGCCTCCCTTTCTCTGGGATGTCTCACACAGAAAATACATAGGCTGTTTGCCTCTCCTCTAGGGTGTCGCTGCCGCCCAATCAAATATAATGGACAGGCAGCGCCCGCTGCATAGTTTGCCGAACTAGGCAGCAGGCGCTGCCTGCCCATTACACTTGATCAAGCGGCAGTGACACCCTTAGAGCAGCAGTTCCCAGTGTGGGTGGGTGCGGCACCCCTGGCGGCACCCCCTAGATGCGTCACCCAGGGCAGGCGCCCCCCTAGTTTCGGCCCTGAGTATAGGAATTGGTAGAATAACATAGGTTAGGAGAGGATAGGATAGAATAAGATTGGATAGTACAGGATAGTATGGGATAAGATTGGATAGGTTAGGATACAATAGGATAAGATACGATAGATTAACATAGGATAGAATAATACAGTATAGGATAAGATTGGATACAATAGGATAAGATTGAATATTATAGGCTACAATAGGATAAGATAGGATAGGATACAGTAGAATAACATAGGCAAGGTTAATATAGGATATGGTTGAAAAGGATAGGATAAGATAGGGTAGAATAGGATAGGATACGGTAGAACAAGATTGGATAGGATAGGGTAAGGTAGGATATAACAGTGATACATGACAAAAGTACAATATGAAATAAAGCTTTGAGGTCAAATTAACAGATTATCTTCAGATAAAAAGCCCATCCTTTATTTCTACTGATACTCACCTTCCCCACATTGCCCCACCCCACCAGAGACCCATATATACAGCCCTGGGTAAGCTCTATGTCGGTCCATGTTGGAGCTTACACTGGGTTAAGGACCTTCCTCCCCCAACTATGTGACAAAGCTCAGGCCTGGTGATCCCCCATACCAGAAAGTACGAAACGAAATGGTTCCAGCTGGTGATTAATGCGGTGGGAGAGCTCAGGTAAGGTAAGTGCTAGTAGTAGAGAAGGTGCAGTATGACGAGAACCCGGTAATTTGTCCTGAATTGATAAAATTACACTTTCCCTTAAAGCAGAGTTCCACCCAAAAGTGGAAGCTCCACTTATCTACTTCCTCGACTGCTCCGGTGCCACATTTGGCACTTTTCAGGGGGAGGGGGGGAACGGTTACCTGCTTTTTCACAGGTACCCATCCCCACTCCCGGGAGACCTGGCTGTGGCGAGAATGCGGCAAGGTCCCCCGGAAGTTCACCACCCCCCTCCTCCTTCTCCCACTGCCAGGGAATTCACAAAGTGCAGCACTCTTCACGCATGTGCAGTGGGGAACTGGCTGTGAAGCCGCAAGGTTTCACTGCCAGTCTCCCTTACAGGCAATGGCGGCGGCAGCACTCCGAGAGCCGATGGAAACATCAGCTGGGGTGCCGACATTGCTGGATTCCAGGATAGGTAAGTGTCCAGTATTTGTAGCTGCTGACTTTAAATTTTTTTGTGGTAACTGTAGTAATAAGTTAGAATAAGGATTCTTAAAGTGGTTGCAACAATCCCCTGTGTTATGTTATAGTATGTGCCCCAGTGTATGTTATCTATAAAAAAAAATGCAGCTGAATAACTAATTTCTGCGCTCACGTGACCGCCCACTGGTACTATCCCGACATCCCGGTAAATGAATGGGGTGGGGCAGTGTGGGGAAGGTGAGTATCAGTAGCAATAAAGGATGGGCTTTTTATCTGAAGATAATCTGACAGCTACAATGGGTGGGACTAAGTATCCCCCGCTGACAACGGCCAGGAGGAGGAGAGGCGGTTATGTGAGCGCGAGCAGCACTCTGAAATTAGGTATTCAGCAGCATTTTTTTTTAAATAAATAACACACACTGGGGCACATACTGTAACATAACACAGGGGATTGTAGAAACAAATCAGTAATTTTAGCAAAAGGAGGGGAGGGGAGGGCACTAACACAGCTTACAGGTGGGGGGGGGGGGGGGGGGAGGGTGCAAGGAGATCAGCCTATGACAGAGGCATGTAAACTGATCACGGTATCAGGGGCTCAGCAGCCATGATAAACGTGTTCAGTTTACAAAGGAGAGGGCAGCACCAGGCAGGACCAGCCAGGTATTTTAGATGATAGAATGGGCCAAATTACACAATCACACAAATTACACAGTATGTAAATAAGGCAGATCCCCGTTCTGATAGGGGAGAACACTGAGATTGTCTGTTCCTAGTAATTAGGAACAACGATCTCTGTGTTGTCCCAGTAAACCCATCCCCCACACAGTTAGAACACACACTGAGGGAACACATTTAACCCCTTGATCGCCCCTGATGTTAACCCCTTACCTGCCAGTGTCATTTATACATTGATCAGTGCATTTTTTTTTAACACTGATCACTGTATTGGTGTCACTGGTCCCCAAAAAGTCTCACTTAGGGTCAGATTTGTCCGACGCAATGTATCAGTCCCGCTAAAAATCGCAGATGGCCGCCATTGCCAGTAAAAACAATAAAAAAAAATTAAAAGTCCATAAATCTATCCCCTATTTTGTAGACAGAATAACTTTTGCGCAAACCAATCAATCTACGCTCATTGTGGTTTCTTTGCCAAAAATATGTAGAAGAATACATATTGGCCTAAACTGATGAATACATTTGTTTTTTATATTTTTTATTGGATATGTTTTAAAGCAGAAATTAAAAAATATATATATTTTTTTTTTCAAAATTGTCGGTCTTTTTTTTGTTTACAGCGCAAAAAATAAAAACCACAGAGGTGATCAAATAGCAGCAAAAGAAAGCTCTGTTTGTGGGGGAAAAAAAGATGTCAATTTTATTTGGGTACAGTGTTGCACTAAAAATCGCAAAAAAATGGCCTGGTCATTAAGGGGGCAAATCCTTCCAAAGGTGAAGTGGTTAAAGGAACAGGATCCATTTTTTTTAGGGTTACAACCATTTTAATAGTATTGATAATTCAGAAGAAAGACACTTTAGATATGAATTTATTATAATGGCTATATTTATATTAGAACAGACATACCGACTTTTAGTACTCTATCATTGTATTACAGTAGAAGTAATTTATAATAATGATACATTAGTCTAGGAGTACTCTATCATCGTATTACATTAGAAGTACTTTATAATAGTGATACATTAGACTTGGAATACTCTATCATTGTTTTACATTAAAAGAATAGGTAATTTATAACAGTGATACATTAAACTAGAGTACTCTATCATTAAAATAGATTAAAAGTGCTTTATGACAACGACACATTAGAATAGGAGTACTCTTTGATGAATTTACAAGGAACATGTTTTTTTTATTTAATAAAAGGACCTTTCAAAGGTTTGGGTGTTTTTTTTTTCCAGGTTACATTCTTTTTAGGGGGTCTTCCAGGTTTAGATAATACCCCCAGCCACAGACCCCCACAACCACCGAGCCAAGGTTGTGGGAAAGAGGCTCTTGTACTCATCAACAAAGGGACAAGGTGCTTTGCCAGGGAGTTCCACCCCGACAAGGTACCCCACCCATGTTGAGGGCACGTGGGCTGGTATGGTTCAGGAGAAGGGGGAGATGCATGCTTGTTTTTATTTTTTCATGGGATACCTTCTTAAAATGCATACCAGATGTGAAAGGTCTGGTATGCATTTTTAGGGACTCTATGCACATTTTTTGTAAATCTTGTTGTAAGATGTTAAAGCAAAAGTGGCATTACCAAAAAAAATAAAAGATACAATTTAAATAAAATGTAATTTTGTCTTTCCAAATAACCTTTAAGGGCCTGCTATGTATTTTGGGAATCAATATAGGGGTCTCTGTGCCAGCCAGGGAAATATCAGTTTCCGATAATTTAAAACATTTTTTTCAACAATATCTAGCGTTTTACTAACACATGTCAAAATAGCAAAATTATGTTCAGGCATTTAGGGGTTAAACAATCTATGTGCACAGCACAGCTATGTTCTGAGATGTGCTGGAAAATTTGGTCTAAATAACTTATCAGTTGTCAATAGAAGAATTGTATGGATTAATTAATTATAAGCGATCCAGCGGGAACTCAAGCTTCCTACTTTCTACTACTGAATGTCCCACCAATGAGAATCAGCATTCCTGTGATGTCACCAATCTCTGGGCAGATTTGTCACATGTCCCGTTCCCCTCCTCCTATCTTTATACAACCTCCCCCTACATATATTGCAGCATAGAGGGGCTCAGTGAAGATGTCAGTGAAGGTGTGGAGGTGTCAGATGGGAATATCCAACTCATAAAAAGAGAGACACCCCACCTTATAATCCAGACACACCCTGACTCTGTGTATTGGGATGTTGGCCAATGTATTTGACTGTTTGTTATGTTTCCATAACAGATTACCGTTCCACTCCAGACACCAGGACTTCTCATTACATCCAATCTCTGACTCCTCTCCTGTCCTGGCTATACTGGGGTAACACATTCCGACTCTCCAGTCTGATGATCCCCCAACATCCACATCCCAGTAATGTCTCCCTGAGGAGAAACTCTGACTGCTCAACACCTTAGGAAATATTATTTCTCTGTATTGTGGAACATCCTTGCGTAGATTAGAATCATAAAGACTGCCATTTTCTACTTTGTATACCTGAAATCTCTTTTGTGTATTAGGACGATTCATATTTTTAATCGTCTTGAGTGCAGTCTTCCTATCATCTGAGATATTTAGGTAATTATGAGCTGTGTCTGGATCCAGTGTTATATTTGCAGGTTCTGATACAGTTATCCCTTTATTTACCTCTGTTATTATATCAAATAATCCTGTATATAATGTGTGTGAGATTCCAGTCACATCCAGTTCCCCCCCACCATGAAGGAGTTTATCTCGCCTCTCTTTGTCCTTCTCATCCCCATCCTCAGTATCACACAAGTCACCTGTGTCTGATTCCTGTAAAACACTCAGTGGATCCGTCATGTTATATATCTCCTTGATGTGACGCACCTTCCTGGACAGCTCATCCTTGGTTTTCTCCAACTCCTGGATTAAATCAGCAGCTGGAAATAAGACATTATTTTTCTGGCAAGAGATTTTGTTAAGAACTCTCTTCTCCAGGATGTCCAGCTGTCTTCTGATGTCTCTGAATATGGCGGTGACTCTCTTGGTTACACGGTCTGCACTGCCTTGTACTTTTCTTGTGTACTTCTGCAGACTCTTGATGCTTTCCTCTACCTCCTCTCTCTTTTTCACCAACTTCTGCAAAGCATTGTTCAGGTTCTCCTTCCTCTTCTCAGTGGCCTCTTCCAGTGCCTCCACCTGGTGTCCCTGATGGTCTCCATGCAGCCTGCAGGACCCACAGAGACAGGATGAGTCGTCGGTGCAGTAATACTCCAGGATCTTCTCATGGACAGAGCATTTCCTGTTCTTCTGGGCAGTGGTGAGGTCAGATAGGACATGTTGGGATGACTTGCTGTGGACTCTCACATGGTCGTCACACAGAGAAGCTTCACACAGCAGACAAGATTTAACAGCGGGTACAGGAGAGTGAATACAATACGTACAGAAGATCTGGCTCTCCTTCACCTCCTCCTTTTCTGGCTCAGTAGATTGGAAACTCTCCACTATGTTGCACAGTGTTGTGTTCCTGCTAAGTTCAGGCCGCTCCTGGAACTCTTCTCTGCATTCAGGACAGCAATAAACGTCAGACCCCCTCGGTCTATCCAGAACACCTTCTATACAGTCCCGGCAGAAGTTGTGTCCACATCTCAGTGTCACAGGATTGGTATAAATGTTCAGACAGATGGAACAGTCCAGCTCCTTCCTCGCATCAGAGAACGCCATCGCTGACCGCAGCAGAAAAGAGAAACAAAACTAAGTAGATGTGTGTCAGAAGGAGGGAGTCAGAGGGGAGGGCGTAGAAGAAGGGAGTCAGAGGGGAGGGCGTAGAAGAAGGGAGTCAGAGGGGAGGGCGTAGAAGAAGGGAGTCAGATGAGGATTTACTGGAATAGAAGAGAAGAGAAGAAGAGAGAAACGAAACTAAGTAGATCAGTGTCAGAGGGAGGGGGTCAGAGGATAGCTTACTATAAGATATCTCTGTGCAGAACAGGAGGGAGGGGAGAGATCTGCTGATCACCTTGTCCAAGAATTTACTGATGTGATCAGAACAATGTAAGAAATAATCAGGGAGCCAAAGAGTTATAGTGATATTAGTATTCCATCTCAGCTGTTGGATCTAAAGATATATTATTATTATTATTATTATTATTATGTAGCCCTCCTTTGAGGGGGTTATGAGAAATGACAAACAAAACCAAAGAAAATTTCTAGCTTAACATACCGACCAGCCTGCAACCAACCAAATTATCCTGTCTAATAGTTTGCGTTCAAAACAGGGGTTTCGTTTGCACACATTTGCAAATACATGCATGAGCTACAGAGCGTCTTCATGACAACCCAGTATTATCTGCTGTCTTAACGCTAAACTTTGAGAGCCTCCATAGTAGAAGCACATGCATTATAATGGACTGGCAGATAAGCCTGGAGGGAGCCCACCCCTCCTTAGAGGCACAGGGGGATACCCCGCATATAGTACAATGGCAGCAAAGGTGTCCAATGCGTCCCCTCACCAGTATTCCAACAGTACAAAACAAATGGCCACTGCCCCCACCTATAAGTTACCTTTGCAGCAAGGAGCACATGAAAAGGAAACACATGTCAAACAAAACCAAAGAAAATTCCCAGCTCATACTAACAGTATGCATTAAAAGTATGTATGCATTTGTATATGAAATGACCCTCCCTAAACAGGATATTGTGCTAAACCTGTAGGTAAATAAGAGAACCAGTCAGGGTAGCCATCAGAAATTTTTGGGCCACTTACACAGCTTTAGGCCTACCCCCCACCCTGAGCCTGACCACCAACATTCCCCAGGGCTTACCCACGGGCCATCCTACCGAATCCGCACATCGGCCACCCCACTGGTACACACTCAGCCCCTCTCAGTTCTGTGTATATGTCAGCCTTCCTCACACCTGCATATACAGTGGGGACGGAAAGTATTCAGACCCCCTTAAATTTTTCACTTTTTGTTATATTGCAGCCATTTGCTAAAATCATTTAAGTTAAATTTTTTCCTCATTAATGTACACACAGCACCCCATATTGACAGAAAAACACAGAATTGTTAACATTTTTGCAGATTTATTAAAAAAGAAAAACTGAAATATCACATGGTCCTAAGTATTCAGACCCTTTGCTGTGACACTCATATATTTAACTCAGGTGCTGTCCATTTCTTCTGATCATCCTTGAGATGGTTCTACACCTTCATTTGAGTCCAGCTGTGTTTGATTATACTGATGGGACTTGACTAGGAAAGCCACGCACCTGTCTATATAAGACCTTACAGCTCACAGTGCATGTCAGAGCAAATGAGAATCATGAGGTCAAAAGGAACTGCCTAAAGAGCTCAGAGACAGAATTGTGGCAAGGCACAGATCTGGCCAAGGTTACAACAAATTTCTGCTGCACTTAAGGTTCCTAAGAGCACAGTGGCCTCCATAATGCTTAAATGGATAAATATAGGTTTGGGTTGACCAGAACCCTTCCTAGAGCTGGCCGTCCGGCCAAACTGAGCTATCGGAAGAGAAGAGCCTTGGTGAGAGAGGTAAAGAAGAACCCAAAGATCACTGTGGCTGAGCTCCAGAGATGCAGTCAGGAGATGGGAGAAAGTTGTAGAAAGTCAACCATCACTGCAGCCCTCCACCAGTCAGGGCTTTATGACAGAGTGGCCGACAGAAGCCTCTCCTCAGTGCAAGACACCTAAAAGCCCTAAAAAACACCTGAAGGACTCCAAGATGGTGAGAAATAAGATTCTCTGGTCTGATGAGACCAAGGTAGAACTTTTTGGCTTTAATTCTAAGCGATATGTGTGGAGAAAACCAGGCACTGCTCATCATCTGTCCAATACAGTCCCAACAGTGAAGCATGGTGGTGGCAGCATCATGCTGTGGGGGTGTTTTTCAGCTGCAGGAACAGGACGACTGGTTGCAATCGAGGGAAAGATGAATGCGGCCAAGTACAGGGATATCCTGGACGAAAACCTTCTCCAGAGTGCTCAGGACCTCAGACTGGGCCGAAGGTTTAAGGAATGGAAAAAATTCTGCACTACCACTATGTGAACCCCCCCCCCCCAGAAAAGCAGCAGTTAAGCTGTGGGATACACACAAAAAAATACCAAATATATAGAAAAAACTGTGCTATACCATAAATAATGTGTGAATGTATGAAAATGAATTATACATATCATAAAGTGAAGAAATGTGGAATCTGAAAAACTCCTCTCATGAAATATCAACATCAGAAAAAATCAATCAAAAAAAAAAAATGCAGTGATCAAATTACCATAAAAAGTAAATACTAAGCAATGCAAATGGGACTATGAATCAAAATATGCATATCAGAGTTCATAAATGATCTTGAATGGAGAAAATCAGAAAACCTCTAGGAAAGGTGAAAAAAGTCCCAGAGAAATGCCCCTCTATGCTCTGCGGAGAAGACTTAGATATGAAGACTGTATTAAAACACCGCTCACAGTGATCTTCCACCACATAGAATTTGCGCTTACCACAAAGCAAGTAATAAAAGCTTGTGTGCAGACCCAAATCAGGGATATCCAGCTGATAATGGAGCTTCTCTGTATGGAGCGTGACTCCGGAAATACAATAGGAGATCCACCCACTCAAGCTCAAAGGCCTTCAGTCTTGCACAGTTGTACAGTTTCTCACAGTGTGCAATTGAAGCTGCAGCAAGTCAGACAGAACGTGCCTGTCAGGGCTGGGCTCAGCCCTTCCTTCTCTGAGCTGGACGCTCAGCTGTTGGCTAATTGGCAGCTCCTGCCACACACCTGTTGGGCCGAAGGTTTACCTTCCAACAAGACAATGACCCTAAGCACACAGCTAAAATAACGAAGGAGTGGCTTCGCAACAACTCCGTGACTGTTCTTGAATGGCCCAGCCAGAGCCCTGACTTAAACCCAATTGAGCATCTCTGGAGAGACCTAAAAATGGCTGTCCACCAACGTTTACCATCCAACCTGACAGAACTGGAGAGGATCTGCGAGGAGGAATGGCAGAGGATCCCCAAATCCAGGTGTGAAAAACTTGTTGCATCTTTCCCAAAAAGACTCATGGCTGTATTAGATCAAAAGGGGGCTTCTACTAAATACTGAGCAAATGGTCTGAATACTTAGGACCGTGTGATATTTCAGTTTTTCTTTTTAAATAAATCTGCAAAAATGTCAACAATTCTGTGTTTTTCTGTCAATATGGGGTGCTGTGTGTACATTAATAAGGAAAAAAAAATTAACTTAAATGATTTTAGCAAATGGCTGCAATATAACAAAGAGTGAAAAATTTAAGGTGGTCTGAATACTTTCCGTCCCCACTGTATGCCAGCCCCCCACACACACACCTGAATATGTCAGCCCCCCTCACACCTGTATATATGCCACCCCCCACACACCTGTATATATATGTCAGCCCCCCCACGCACCTGTATATACTACCCCCCACACACCTGTATATATGTCAGCCCCCCTCACACCTGTATATATGTCAGCCCCCCTCACACCTGTATATATGCCACCCCCCACACACCTGTATATATATGTCAGCCCCCCCACGCACCTGTATATACTACCCCCCACACACCTGTATATATGTCAGCCCCCCTCACACCTGTATATATGTCAGCCCCCCTCACACCTGTATATATGCCACCCCCCCACACACACACACACCTGTATATATGTCAGCCCCCTCACACCTGTATATATGTCAGCCCCCCTCACACCTGTATATTTGTCAGCCCCCCTCACACCTGTATATATGCCACCCCCCCCCCCACACACCTGCATATATGTCAGCCCCCTCCCACACACCTGTATGTATGTCAGCCCCCACACACCTGTATATATGCTAGCTCCCCCCCCACACACACCTGTATATATGTCAGCCCCCTCACACCTGTATATATGTCAGCCCCTTTCACACCTGTATATATGTCAGCCCCCCTCACACCTGTATATATGTCAGCCCCTTTCACACCTGTATATATGTCAGCCCCTCCACACACCGGTATATATGTCAGCCCCCCCACACACCCGTATGTATGCTCTGGTGCAACCAATTACCTTCAGAAGCCACCCCCCACACACCCGTATGTATGTCAGCCCCCCCCACACACCCGTATGTATGTCAGCCCCCCACACACCTGTATATACTACCCCCCCACACACATACCTGTATATATGTCAGCCTTCCTCACACCTGTATATATGTCAGCCCCCCACAAACACCTGTATATATGCCAGCCCCCCCCACACACACCTGTATATATGTCAGCCCCCCTCACACCTGTATATTTGTCAGCCCCCCTCACACCTGTATATATGACACCCCCCACTCACCTGTATATATGACACCCCCCCACACACCTGTATGTATGTCAGCCCCCCACACACCCGTATGTATGGCAGCCCCACCACACACCTGTATATACTACCCCCCCACACACCTGTATATACTACCCCCCCACACACCTGTATATATGTCAGCCCCCTCACACCTGTATATATGTCCAGTGGCGTAGCGTGGGGGGTGCTGGGGGTGCCGTGGCCCCGGGCGCGACATTTAGGGGGGCGCAATTTCGTGCCACCTCCTAATTTTAATCTCCTGTGTCCCCCCGCGCTCCGGCCACTATGTTAATTGTTTGGCGCCCTGTGATTGGGCGTATGGGGGTCATGTGCGGCGTGGGGCTGGCCTATCCGCGATCACAGTTACTCCTGGAGTCCCGCCTCCACACATGACTCCCATACGCCCAATCACAGTGTGCCGGGAAACAACACGGTGGAAAGTGTGAGCCGCTGGGGCCGCTGTCTTCGCCTCCTCCTATCCTTCGGACCGATGCAGGACAAGAAGGTAAGGAATGGATAAAGGGGGGGGGAGAAGAGAGAGCCGCCGTATATGTAGTGTCAGTGTAGGAAAACTGTAGGCGGGACAGTATAGTGTACAGTGTAGTGTAGTGGTCATTGTAGTATAGTGGTCAGTGTAGTATAGTGGTCAGTGTAGTATAGTGATCAGTGTAGTGTAGTGTATAGTGTAATATAGTTGACAGTGTAGTATAGTGGTCAGTGTAGTATAGTGGTCAGTATAGTGGTCAGTGTAGTATAGTGGTCAGTGTAGAGTAGTGGACAGTGTAGTATAGTGGTTAGTGTAGTGGACAGTATAGTATAGTAGTCAGTGTAGTGGAAAGTGTAGTGGTCAGTGTAGTATAGTGGTCAGTGTAGTGGACAGTGTAGTATAGTGGTCAGTGTAGTGGACAGTGTAGTATAGTGGTCAGTGTAGTGTAGTGGACAGTGTAGTGGTCAGTGAAGTATAGTGGACAGTATAGTAGTCAGTGTAGTGGTCAGTGTAGTATAGTGGTCAGTGTAGTGTAGTGGACAGTGTAGTATAGTAGTCATTGTAGTGGACAGTGTAGTGTAGTGGTCAGTATAGTGTAGTGGACAGTATAGTGGTCAGTGTAGTTCTCAGTGTAGTATAGTGGTCAGTGTAGTATAGTGGACAGTGTAGAGTAGTGGACAGTGTAGTATAGTGGTCAGTGTAGTGTAGTGGACAGTATAGTATAATAGTCAGTGTAGTGGACAGTATAGTGGTCAGTGTAGTTCTCAGTGTAGTATAGTGGTCAGTGTAGTATAGTGGTTAGTGTAGTATAGTGGTCAGTGTAGAGTAGTGGACAGTGTAGTATAGTGATCAGTGTAGTGGACAGTGTAGTATAGTGGTCAGTGTAGTGTAGTGGTCAGTATAGTAGTCAGTGTAGTGGTCAGTGTAGTATAGTGGTCAGTGTAGTGTAGTGGACAGTGTAGTGGTCACTGTAGTATAGTGGACAGTATAGTAGTCAGTGTAGTGGTCAGTGTAGTGGTCAGTGTAGTATAGTGGTCAGTGTAGTATAGTAGTCAGTGTAGTGGACAGTGTAGTGTAGTGGTCAGTATAGTGGTCAGTGTAGTTCTCAGTGTAGTATAGTGGTCAGTGTAGTGGACAGTATATTGGTCATTGTAGTGTAGTGGACAGTATAGTATAGTAGTCAGTGTAGTGTAGTGGACAGTATATTGGTCAGTGTAGTATAGTGGACAATATAGTAGTCAGTGTAGTGGACAGTGTAGTATAGTGGTCAGTATAGTGTAGTGGACAGTATAGTGGTCAGTGCAGTGTAGTTCTCAGTGTAGTGGACAGTGTAGTATAGTGGTCAGTATAGTGTAGTGGACAGTATAGTGGTCAGTGCAGTGTAGTTCTCAGTGTAGTGTACAGTGTAGTATAGTGGTCAGTGTAGTATGGTGGACAGTATAGTATAGTAGTCACTGTAGTGGACAGTGTAGTGTAGTGGTCAGTGTAGTGTAGTGGACAGTGTAGTGGTCAGTATAGTGGACAGTATAGTGTAGTGGACAGTAAAGTGGTCAGTATAGTGAAGAGTATAGTGTAGTGGTCAGTGTAGTATAGTGGTCAGTATAATGGTCACTGTAGTGTAGTTCTCAGTGTAGTATAGTCGCCAGTATAGTGTAGTGTAGTGGACAGTGTAGTTCTCAGTGTAGTGGTCAGTAAATTGGACAGTATAGTGGTCACCGTAGTGGACAATATAGTGGTCTGTGTAGTGGACAGTATAAGTATAGCGGTCAGTGTAGTGGACAGTATAGTGGTCAGTGTAGTGTAGTGGACAGTATAGTGGACAGTGTAGTGTAGTGGACAGTATAGTGGACAGTGTAGTGGTCAGTGTAGTGTAATGGTCAGTGTAGTGGACAGTGTAGTGGTCAGTGTAGTGGACAGTATAGTATAGTGGTCAGTGTAGTGTGTAATGTCAGTAAAGGAATCAGGTTGGTCAGTGTTAAAATAAAGTAGGTTAGTGTAGTGGTCAGTATAGGAATCAGGTAGGTTAGTACTATTGTATTTGAAGGGACTCGGGGAGTGCTAAAAGTCCGCAGGTTAGGGGGCGCAAATTATTTGCCTTGCCCTGGGTGCTGGCAACCCACGCTATGCCACTGTATATGTGAGCCCCCCTCACACCTGTATATATGTCAGCCCCCCCACACACACCTGTATATACAGCCCCCCTCACACCTGTATATATGTCAGCCCCCCTCACACCTGTATATATGTCACCCCTCCACACACACACCTGTATATATGTCAGCCCCCCACACACACCTGT
Source organism: Aquarana catesbeiana (assembly GCF_042186555.1). NCBI lineage: Eukaryota > Metazoa > Chordata > Amphibia > Anura > Ranidae > Aquarana > Aquarana catesbeiana. The sequence goes on along the minus strand of NC_133327.1, from coordinate 3,626,719 downwards.
ATATATGTCACCCCTCCCCACACACACCTGTATATATGTCAGCCCCCCACACACACACCTGTATATATGTCAGCCCCCCACACACACACCTGTATATATGTCAGCCCCCCACACACACACCTGTATATATGTCAGCCCCCCCACACACACCTGTATATACAGCCCCCCTCACACCTGTATATATGTCAGCCCCCCTCACACCTGTATATATGTCACCCCTCCACACACACACCTGTATATATGTCAGCCCCCCACACACACCTGTATATATGTCACCCCTCCCCACACACACCTGTATATATGTCACCCCTCCCCACACACACCTGTATATATGTCAGCCCCCCACACACACACCTGTATATATGTCAGCCCCCCACACACACACCTGTATATATGTCAGCCCCCCTCACACCTGTATATTTGTCAGCCCCTCTCACTACTGTATATATGCCACCCCCCCCCACACACCTACATATATGTCAGCCCCCTCCCACACACCTGTATGTATGTCAGCCCCCCACACACCTGTATATATGCTAGCTCCCCCCACACACACACCTGTATATATGTCAGCCCCCCTCACACCTGTATATATGTCAGCCCCCCACACACCTGTATATATGCTAGCCCGGCACCCCCCCCCCCCCCCCCCCCGTATTCACCCCCTTTGTTATGCAGCATATAAAAAGCTCTGGTGCAATCAATTACCTTCAGAAGTCACATAATTAGTGAAATGATGTCCACCTGTGTACAATCTAAGTGTCACATGATCTGTCATTACATATACACACCTTTGTGAAAGGCCCCAGAGGCTGCAACACCTAAGCAAGAGGCACCACTAACCAAACACTGCCATGAAGACCAAGGAAGTCTCCAAACAAGTAAGGGACAATGTTGTTGAGAAGTACAAGTCAGGGTTAGGTTATAAAAAAATATCCAAATCTTTGATGATCCCTAGGAGCACCATCAAATCTATTATAACCAAATGAAAAGAACATGGCACAACAGCAAACCTGCCAAGAGACAGCCGCACACCAAAACTCACGGACCGGGCAATTAATCAGAGAGGCAGCAAAGAGACCTAAGGTAAACCTGGAGGAGCTGCAGAGTTCCACAGCACAGACTGGAGTATCTGTACAAAGGACGACAATAAGCCGTACGCTCCATAGAGTTGGGCTTTATGGCAGAGTGGCCAGAAGAAAGACATTACTTTCAGCAAAAAACAAAATGGCACGTTTTGAGTTTGCGAAAAGGCATGTGGAAGACTCCCAAAATGTATGGAGGAAGGTGCTCTGGTCTGATGAGACTAAAATTGAACTTTTTGGCCATCAAAGAAAATGCTATGTCTGGCGCAAACCCAACACATCACATCACCCAAAGAACAACATCCCCACAGTGAAACATGGTGGTGGCAGAATCATGCTGTGAGGATGTTTTTCAGCAGCCGGGACTGGGAAACTGGTCAGAGTTGAGGGAAAGATGGATGGTGCTAAATACAGGGATATTCTTGAGCAAAACCTGTACCACTCTGTGTGTGATTTGAGGCTAGGACAGAGGTTCACCTTCCAGCAGGACAATGACTCCAAACACACTGCTAAATCAACACTTGAATGATTTAAGGGGAAACATGTAAATGTGTTGGAATGGCCTAGTCAAAGCCCAGACCTCAATCCAATAAAAAATCTGTGGTCAGACTTAAAGATTGCTGTTCAGAAGCGCAAACCATCCAACTTGAAGGAGCTGGAGCAGTTTTGCAAGGAGGAATGGGCAAAAATCCCAGTGGTAAGATGTGTCAAGCTCATAGAGACTTATCCAAAGTGACTTGGAGCTGTGATAGCTGCAAAAGGTGGCTCTACAAAGCCCTGACTTTAGGGGGGTGAATAGTTATGCACAACTTTTTCTGTTACTTTGTCCTATTTGTTGTTTGCTTCACAATTAAAAAAAAAAAACATCTTCAACGTTGTGGGCATATTCTGTAAATTAAATGATGCAAATCCTCAAAATCCATACCAGACCCTTATCCAAGCACACAACCTGGCAGGATGCAGGAAAAGAGAGGGGGACGAGAGAGCATCCCTGCTCTCCTGAACTGTACCAGGCCACATGCCCTCAACATGGGGAGGGTGCTTTGGGGTCTGACCCCAAAGCACCTTGTCCCCATGTTGATGGGGACAAGGGCCTCATCCCCAACAACCGGTGGCTGCCCGGTGGTTGTGGGGGTCTGTGGGCGGGGGGGCTTATCGGAATCTGGAAGCCCCCTTTAACAAGGGGACCCCCAGATCCCGCCCCCCCTATGTGAATTGGTAATGGTCATATATGGTAAAAAAGACAAGAGACAGCTTGGGACAAGTCCTTTATTAAAAAATAAAAAAATAAAAATGTCCAGCAATGTAAATTCACACTGCCCGACAGACCAAAAAAGAAAAAGCCACAACTGTTCCGCCTACATGGGAGGCTCCTGCCGTGTGACGCTTCTTCTGGGTGACAGTTCTTACATAGCTGAGGGCGGGGCTATCCAGTGACGTAAACGGGTGACCCCACCCCCTCTGACGCCACAGTCTTTTTTCATCTGTTTGCCAAAAAATAAAAACCCCAGTGGTGATTAAATACATATAGCATTAGCAGCGCTTCCTGGAAAAAACACCCAGTGTGTCTCCAATAATTGTGTTAAACACCAATAAAAGTCCAAACAGATTAAAATCCAAGGAAACACCATTCTAATGCCCTGTACACATGATCGGACATTGATCGGACATTCTGACAGCAAAATCCATGGATTTATTCCGACGGATGTTGGCTCAAACTTGTTTTGCATGCACACGGGTTGCACAAAGTTGTTGGAAAATCCGATCGTTCTGAACGCGGTGACGTATAAAAAATAGACGTACGTCGGGACTATAAACAGGGCAGTAGCCAATAGCTTTCATCTCTTAATTTATTCTGAGCATGCGTGGCACTTTGTGCGTCTGAATTGTCCACACACGGTCGGAATTTACGCAAACGGATTTTGTTGTCGGAAAATTTTATAGCCTGCTCTCAAACTTTGTGTGTCGGAAATTCCGATGGAAAAAGTCCGATGGAGCCCACACACGGTCGGAATTTCCGACAACAAGCTCCGATCGCACATATTCCATCGGAAAGTCCAACCGTGTGTACAGGGCATTAGACCAGTGTCCAAAAACAATCCTCGGGTCCCGTCACCACACCTCGTGAGACCTCTCCCTTAGGTATTAGACTCACCAGAAGTATTATGTTCATAAGCCTGTAATAAATCTGTTCCTGGTTTCGGGACCGTCTTTGATCTAGGTAGCTCTCATGACAAAATATATATTCTTAAAGGAGAACCATTATGGGGATAAAACTCCATTTGTTGTTGCCATCATCCCACTATATTGTATATAAAGGTGAGTACCCGCCGGTACAAAAAGGGACTTTAAGGGCGAACTTTTTAAAAAAATACAAATGTTTTAGAAAACATAAACATAAATAAACTGTCATAAACAAACATGACAGTGATGTACAAAGTAGTATACAACATTCATGTGTAGCATGTGAGCAAGACGACACAGCACTTCTCCTGTAACCTGACGCGTTTCGGGATGTTTGAAGTAAATCCCTTCTTCGGGGGCATGAGGAAGACAATGGTTGGAAATGCTCTGGAACAGAAAAACAGATCAAATCTAGACTTAAAGAAGGAAAAAGGACAATGTCGAATATGGAGAACATCATGGCTAAAAAATGTACATACCAATGCTGTTTTCATGAAATATTAAACTTAGATGGCTAAGGATGGTACCAAATAGGTGTGAAGACAATAAATCCAGGCGGGGAAGGTGGTTATCCAAAAAGAAAACATAAGTCCTCGAGACCTGGGAGATCCCACGCAAGGGTCCCCGAAAATAAAGTGAGTCCTCTCAACAAAAAGGGGAGAAGTGTAAGCTAATGTATAGCTACACTTGAGGAAAAACAGTCCTACAAACAACAAAAAATGAAAAAATATATACCTTATGTTTTCCATAGTAAGAGCATGCAACATATTACATGCATCAAGCAATGCCCTCATATAGACACAGAATATAAAACTTTTTGCCACTTCTCATAAGAGAAAGGAGAAACAAGGACAAATTATATAGTAGTGTAATTGTATAAGTAGTAGACTGTACCTTAGTTAAGAGATGGCGGCGTTTGTCTCACACACAATCCCGGAAGGTAGCAACCGCATGGAGCAGATGCGCCATCCGGGATCATATAGGTAAGCCAGCGCATGTGCAGCTTGAAAAACAACTACGTACCGCGTCATCGAGCTGGTCACATCACGGGCGTGATGACACCGCGTCACGTGTCCACCGCGATCACATGACAAAAAAAGATTGTCTAGATTTAAATACAAAAAGACCAGAGCGGTCTTAATAGGATTGGGACACAAAGATGGTACAGAAAGATTGGCAAAGTAATCTCTTCAAACCGGATGGAAAATAAGAATAAAGATAATGGAGACAATTGCTGAAAGGGGTTTACAAAATGTTCACGGAGGACACACAAGGGGAACCTCAAAGCAAGGATTGCACGGTGCAACCCCAGAACACTCGACTAAAAAGTAGGGGGCTTGGGGGGCGTCTTGCAACACAAGCTCAACAGCGCAAGCAGAGGGTAAAGGCATGGAGAGATGGGAGGGCACCAAACAGTGCTGGGGCCAACCCAAATCATCCGCCATACCCCACAAAACAGAAGCTCGCCCCTAGGTAATAGGGTAACGGGCCTCCATGCGCTTGGTGGGGAGCTGACAGGTCAAGAAGCTAGAGGAGGAGGATCGATGAAAGTTATTGTTGTTTGTCCTAACTCTGCAAAGAGTCAGGGAAAAAAAACTGGATATTGTCGACCGTGGTTACCATGAAATAAAAAATAAATAATAAAAATTAAAAAATTAAAATTTTAGGTATACACATAAAAAACACCATGATGCATGCACACTCGACTTACATGCGATGACCAAAGAGGGGGAACAGGCTAACTAGAAGTACAAAAGAATAACAAGATTAGTGATTCCAAATATCATATGCAAATAATAGCGCATATCACATGACAAGAACAGAAAAGGACTTTATTGAGTACCAACTTTGAAAGAGAACATATCACTAAGTAAGTTTATTCTTTCTCGCACCCTCCTGAGGAAAAACCTTCTAGAAAAGGACTATAGCTCAATTGTGTATTGAGGCCTGGAAACGAGGTGGCGTTTAGCTCAACAATCCAACGCACTTCAGGTTGGAGCAGGAGCTTGTTCCAATCGCCACCTCTGTTATCAGGATGCACCCAATCTAGGATGGTGAAAAGTATACGGGGAGGTCGGCCTTGATGGCAGTCTCTGACATGACATCCTAAAGGAAGGTCAGGGTTAGCATTAGACATACTACTTATGTGTCTAGCAGCCCTTCTCCAAAATTCGAGTTTAGTTTTCCCTACGTAAAAACTTTGACATTGGCATGTTAACAGATAAATAACCCCTGCAGTTTTGCAGTTTGAAAAATGCTTTGGTTTATAAGGTTTTCCATTGGGTAAAGAAATATTGGTTTGTGTATTCATATATCTACAAAATGAGCAGCCCCTGCAGGTGAAGGTACCTAGTCTTTTGCAAGGATCAGACCTAAAAGCAGGGCTTTTTTTCAGGGGGAACTTGGTGGAACTCAGTTCCACCACCTCTGGCTCAGACCCTTTGGTGCCTGCTCACCACAATCACTTGTAAACACAGAAGTCTGGTTTCTGTGTTTACAAGTGACAGCTCTGCACTCTGTATGTAATGCAATCCTGGTATTTAATGCCCCTATAAGACCCTCCTACTGTTTTCGTGAAATTTGACTGAACACACCCACTATTTGATGTGATTTGGAGGGTGTGTGTAGAGGGAGGGGTTTTGTGAGGCCGTGGTTAAGTTCCAGCACCTATTGTTTGAGAAAAAAAGCCCTGCCTAAAAGTACCCACATATTCACTCTTAACAAGTTGATTTAAAGAACGAGTTCTTCTATATGTAATAGCGGGACTGTTCGGTTTGTGTACATTCAAAATGGGGTCAATCTGTAATAAATGACAATGCTTCTCGATTATTTTTCTAACAGCCTTCTGTTGTTTGTTATATGTAGTAATTAGGCGAATGATTGGTGTACCTGTTTTACGTTTTTTATGGGAAAACAGTAGATCTTGCCATGATTGGCCACGAGCACGGCAGAAAGCCTTTTTCAAACATGTTGGAGAATAACCTCGCTCTAATAGTCTATTTCTAAGTAAGTCTGCCTCATGACAAAATTCCTCATTGGTAGAACAATTTCTTCTTAGCCGTAAATATTGGCTGTAGGGGATTGACATTATGATGTGAACTTGGCGCATGCAGGACGGTAACAAAAGTGTGCAAAATCTCCGGTGTGCCATCCCATATCATCAAAATATCATCGATGTGTGGTGAAAAGGCTCAGATCATCGCAGAGTAATAGAGAACGTTCCCAGTCCCCCAGGCACAGATTGGCGTACGATGGGGCACAACATGTCCCCATCGCCACACCCTGTAACCTGGAGGTAGTGGGAACCATCGAACGAAAAAACATTATGTGTTAAAATGTACTCAAATGCATTGAATTTATGATCATCTTTATGAGATTGAGAGATAAAATGTTTAACAGCAGAAAGACCAAGATTGTGAGGGATGGAACTATATAAGGCTTCTACATCCATTGCCACTAGAAGAGAGCCAGGCGGAAGACATAGTCCATCAAGATTTTGTAAAAGGTGAATTGTGTATTTGATATAGGATGGGAGATTGGTAACAAAGGGTCTTAGATGGTCATCAATGAACTTACTTAGGTTTTCGGTAATTGCACTGTTGCCTGAAATGATTGGGCGACCAGGGGGATTTTTTAAATCCTTATGTACCTTTGGAAGGCAATAGAAAGTAGGTATACGAGGAAAGCGTAATCTTGTATATTCCCATATGTTATTATCAATCGTCCCTTGGGAAAACGCCCCATCTATAAGATTATAAAACATATCATTGAATTTCTCAATGGTATTTTTTGAGACAGGTTTGTACCAAGATTTGTTAGAAATAATTTTTTTGCGAATGATTTTATATTGTTCGTTAGTCATGATGACAATTTCCCCCCCCTTTATCAGAGGATTTAATAGTCAATGAGTGCTCACTTTTTAGCGATTGCAAATGATTAGATTAAATTTGATTAATTTGATTAATTTAATTAATTAATTTAATTAGTTTGATTCCCTTGATTAGATTAAAACTATTAGAGAGGTTTTTCGCAGAGGAATGTGTCTTTAATTTATGTATTTCCGCCGTGGTATATGCCACAAAGGCTGCTAGATTAGGGTTGCCTGAGAAGGAAGGGAATGTGTCTGATTTCCTTTTAAATTTGGGTATTTGAGATATTGAGGTAGTTTTATCAATATGTTCATTTAATAAAGTTTCAATTTGCTATCAATAAGATCGCTGGGGTCTTGTTCCTCCAACAAAGTTAGCAAGTCATCGAGAGCCTCATCAGAGTTTTGTGGATCTTGTTTAATATGTTCTGCCTCCTTAGAGTATAAACTCTTGAAGTGCAGTTTTCTCGCAAACAAGTTTAAATCTTTAATTGTATCAAAAATGTTCATATTGGTATCTGGGCAAAAGTTGAGGCCCTTTACCAGTACATTTTCTTCAATTGTGGTAAGTCTGTGATTAGAAAGATTGATGATATCAAGTGTAGTGAATGAAAAAGTATCTGAAGTTGAAAGGGGTAGTGTATCTAATGCCGCGTACACACGAGCGGACTTTACGGCAGACTTTGCTCGGCGAACTTTCGACAGACATTACGACGGACTTTCTGAATGAATGGACTTGCCTACACACAATCCACCAAAGTCCGTTGAATTCGTACTTGATGACGTACGACCGGACTAAAACAAGGAAGTTCATAGCCAGTAGCCAATAGCTGCCCTAGTGTGGCTTTTTGTCCGTCGAACTAGCATACAGACGAGCAGACTTTTCGATCGGACTCGATTTCGGCGGATTGATTTAAAACATGTTTCAAATCTAGTGCAGCGTACACACGAGCAGACTTTACGGCAGACTTTGCCCGGCGGACTGGATTTCGTCAGACAATTCGATCGTGTGTGGGCTCCAGCAGACTTTGTTTTCTCAAAAGTTGGACAGATTTAGATTTGAAACATGTTTTAAATCAATCCGTCGAAATCGAGTCCAGTCGAAAAGTCCGCTCGTCTGTATGCTAGTTCGATGGACAAAAAGCCACGCTAGGGCAGCTATTGGCTACTGGCTATGAACTTCCTTGTTTTAGTCCGGTCGTACATCATCACGTACGAATTTGACGGACTTTGGTGGATTGTGTGTAGGCAAGTCCGTTCATTCAGAAAGTCCGTCATAAAGTCTGTCGAAAAGTCCGCCGAGCAAAGTCTGCCGTAAAGTCCGCTCGTGTGTACGCGGCATAAGTCCGTCCAACTTTTGAGAAAACAAAGTCCGCTGGAGCCCACACACGATCGAATTGTTCGACGAAATCCCGTCCGCTGGGCAAAGTCTGCCGTAAAGTCCGCTCGTGTGTACGCGGCATAAGTGTTGTGAGGAGTTTCGTCCATCTGGTGTAAGAAGAAATCTTTATCAATATTTGGATGTTTTTAGAATAGTGTTGTCACCTGGAGGTGTGGACATAGTAGAGCTACCACCTGAAGCACCAAGAGAACAAACAGAATTAGCACCACGTGAATTACCTTTACTTATAGCTCCCAAAGAAGAGAGAATGGATTGTTATTGTGTTTGAGTATAATTGATGAAAGATTTCTTGTGTATTGAAGAATCATCACCCAATGGTGAACGTTGAGTTTTCTGGGGCTTCCAATTTCTATGCCTGCTTTGGGAGGAAGAATAAACAGAAGAATTTAAAGATGAATTTGACCCTGAATCTTTAGATAAACGTCCAGAACCGCTGTTTTGATAGCGTTGTGGGCGGTCAGTTTGATGCCATTTATAAGCTTTACCTTCCTGAAATGCTCTCTTATCACGCCAGAATTTTTTGTGTTAGTTGGTCTAAATGAATCTTAATCTTTTGCTCATGTTCTTTAAAAATAGTCAAATCTTTGAATGGGAGTAATTTGGCATAGATAGTTTCGATCTCTCTATCAAATATACTAATGCGTCTTTTATATTTATTACTTAGAAGAATCGTCATATTTTTTGTACATTGTTGAAGATTTTTTTCCCCATTTTGATTTAAAGGTGGAATCCACCTCATCCAAAAGGGGGAAAATTTGTGTGCGTAAGCCGAAAGGATTAATGTCCTCTTTGATTGATCTTTTATATTGATCGAAACTGCCAAAAACGAGCTACTTTTTTATCAACGATTTTACCCAATTGAAAAAGTAGTGAGGACATTTCCGCTTGGGAGGAAGATTTTTTAGTGTAGTCTTTGGAGAAGCCTGCCATTAGAGCATCCCATTCTTTGCCTTGAAAGTCCTGACTATATTCAGTTCACAGTCACAGAGAATAACCAAACATTAATCAAATATACAGTATTAATACCACAAAAAGACATTCATTGACCAATAAATTATTTATATGTTACGTTCCCTGTGGGGATGCTTCAATAAGGACCCCAACAGGGAGCACATATATTTATAAAAAAAACTTTTAACGAATGATAATGGTTCAAAAGGGGGGATGGGTATTTGCTACCCTATTGGTTATATTCTTAAAGGAGAACCATTATGAAGATAAAACTCCATTTGTTGTTGCCACCGTATATAAAAGTGAGTTCCCCCTGGTACAAAAAAGTGACCTTAAGGGCGAACTTTTTGAAAAAATACAAGTGTTTTAGAAAAATAGAAAAATATTTATTACATTTATTTTATTACATAAAAACCCTGTCATAAACGAACATGACAAAAGATATAGTGCACATAGCATGATACCGTCTCAAAAAATGTTTATTTAAAACCAGTACCCCCTTACAGATGTACACTTACAAACAAAATAATGATAAAAAGCATGCAACATAATTTATTTACTTTTATTTATTTCAGGTACTTATATAGCGCCATCAATTTACGCAGCGCTTTACATATACATTGTACATTCACATCAGTCCCTACCCTCAAGGAGCTTACAATCTAAGGTCCCTAACTCACATTCATACATACTAGGGACAATTTAGACAGGATCCAAATAACCTACCAGCATGTCTTTGGAGTAATACGGTGCGCCTGGTGTGTCTGTATCTCACCGCTCCACGGATGTCTCGATGTGCAGTGTTACCTGGGTAGAGACTTCACCTGCTTGCCCCTACGATAGCCGCATGGTCACGCCCTACCCGGTTTCGTCATCACTTCGTCAGATCGCGTGGCCACACAGTGCGGCTCTTTACATTTATAGGGTGTAAGAGCAGAGCAATTACCCTGCCCTCCCCCCACAGTCATGAGTGCTACCTAGATCAAAGATGGTCCCGGATCCAGGAATGGATTTATTACAGGCTTATGAACATAATCCTTTTGGTGAGTCTAATACCTAAGGGAGAGGGCTCACGAGGTGTGGTGACAGGACCCGAGGATTGTTTCTGGACACTGGTCTAAGAATGGTGTTTCTTTGGATTTTAATCTGTTTGGACTTTTATTGGTGTTTAACACAATTATTGGAGACACACTGGGTGTTTTTTCCAGGAAGCGCTGCTAATGCTATATGATATCCATGACTGTTTATTTTAGAGCATATGAGTTTCACATTTTATTTTTTATAGCAGCTGCCATTGTATTTTGTTTTAACAATTTTATGATATTTCCTTGTGCCCTGGGAGAGTGACATTTTTAAACCAAGGTTGATAGATCCACTAGTTTTATGGTGATTAACCGCTTGCCGACCAGCCGCCGTCATTATACTGCGGCAGGTCGGCACGATCCCGAGAGCCGTCGTAGCTGTACGTTGGCTCCTTTAAGCGGGATAGCAGGCGCGCGCACGCGCCCGTTTCACTGCGGGGGTGCAGATGCTCATGGCTGATGATCGCGTTGACTACCGGCCACGAGCGATCGCGGACACAAGAGGCAGAACAGGGACGTGTGTGTAAAAAACACAAATCCCTGTTCTGTTCTGTGAGGAGAGACATATCGTGAGTTCCTAATAGCTAAGAACCACGATCTGTAATTTCCTCTAGTCAGTCCCCTACAGTTAGAACACAAACTAAGGGAACACAGTTAACCCCTTGATCGCCCCCTAGTGTTAACCCCTTACCTGCCAGTGACATTTCTACAGTAATCAGTGAATTTTTATAGCACTGATCGCTGTATAATTGTCAATTGTCTCAAAAATGTATCAAAAGTGTTCGATGTGTCCGCCATAATGTCGCAGTCATGATAAAAATCGCAGATCGCTGCCATTACTAGTAAAAATAAAATGAATAAAAATGCCATAAATCCTTCTCCTATTTTGTAGACGCTATAACTTTTGTGCAAACCAATCAGTATAACAATTTTTATTACCAAAAATATGTAGAAGAATACATATCGGCCTAAACTGAGAAAAAAATCTGCTTTTAAAAAAAAAAAATTGTAGATATTTATTATAGCAAAAAGTACAAAATATTGTGTTTTTTTTTTCAAAATTGTCGCTCTTTTTTGTTTATAGCGCAAAAAATAAAAACCACTGAGATGATCAAATACCACCAAAAGAACTCTCTGTTTGTGGGAAAAAAAGGACGTCAATTTTGTTTGGGTGCAACATCGCACGACTGCGCAATTGTCAGTTAAAGCGACGCAGTGCCGTATCGCATAAAATGCTCTGGTCATTGAGCTGCCAAATCTTCCAGGGCTGAAGTGGTTAACTACAACCAAAAGAAAGCTCTATATGTGTGAAAAAAAATGATAAAAATTGTCAGTGTTGCATGATCGCACAATTGTCATTCAAAGTGAGACAACATGGAAAGCTGAAAATTGGTCTGGACAGGAAGGGAGTGAAAGTGTCTGGGTTTGAAGTGGTTTAATGAAGATTGGGAATCATCTTCATCATGTAGATACTTTTTTTTCCCAGGTAACACTGATTAGATTCAAACTAAAGCCCAGCAAATGTAATTTGACTCAAAACAGACCAATTATCTGGGGCATATCATTTGAGCCAAAGAGATCTCCTTACAACCTACAAAAATTCATACAGGTCAGTGTTAGCCAACACCGAAAATTGTATCAGAACTGCACTCCTTTTTGGGTCGGTGGGCTATTATTTATCAATACAGGCTTTCTCAACCTTTTAACCCTAGAGCAGTGGTTCTCAACCTGGGGGTTGGGACCCCCTCGGGGGTCGAATAATGATCTGCCAGGGGGTAACCAAATCCTGGGCTGTTCCTGAAGCCTGCATCGCTCTGCCAGTCTTTTCACAGCCGCCCATTCAGTTCATGGCATGGCTGGGGGGCAGAGACTAGAGGCCAGCTGACTGGTGAGGAATGTGAAGTGGGAGGGGCTGGAGGAGACCCTATCTCCTGATTTCGGCATAGGTGTCACTGCTGCGAGACACCACAAAGTCGGAGACACAGTGAGTAACACTACCTGTGATTATAGTTTTCATTAAATTCCGCACTACTTTTTTCGGATCAGCAGATGACCTTGATCAAGAGCACCTAAGTTGGCTGATCAGAACTCCCCCCAGCACTGCCACTGATCCCACCCCCCACTAGCACTGCCACTCATCCTATCACCTCCCCCAACAAAGGAGTAAGAGAAGGAATAAAAATAGAGAATACATGGAAGGGAGAGGAAAAGAGGGAGACAAAGAATAAGAGAAAGAATAAGAAAGACAGTTAGAGAGAGCGATGGGAAAAAAACAGGAAATTAGAGAGAGATAAAAGGCAAAGAGAGTGGTACATCCTAAAATTTACCATAAGGGTTTTTTTTTATACTGTACGAGTGTAAGGGACTCGGGCAGCGCTAAATGTCTGTGGGTTAGGGGTGCAAATTACTTGTCTTGTCTTGTGTGCTGAAAACCCACGCTACGAAAAAAAAATTTCTGTTAGGCTTCCCCACAACTTTGGAAATGTTATCAAGGGGTCACAGCACTGGGAAGGTTGAGAACCACTGCCCTAGAGGAACCCCAAAAATAATTTTCATGTCTCGAGGAACCCTTCCTAAAACAAAATCATCAGGGCTCAATAGGAACAATGCTCCTTACATTGGTGGTCAATAGGAAGAATGTCCCTCTTAAAGTGGTGTTCAGAATTCTACCCTTAAAGACAGCTACAAAGATATTTGGTGTCATGCTGCTGGCTTTGCTAAGTGGTGTTGAACCTTGAACTCTGTAGATATCATCAAATAGGTGGTTCATCAGCCACAGCTCAAGGAACCCCTAGCAACCTCTGGAGGAACCCAAGGGTTCAATGGAACCCTGGTTGAGAATGGCTGATATAATAGATGTTGGCTTTGTAGACAGCCCAGTGCTTTAAAAGGTTAAACTTTCTCTTCCATTGTGTCCTATTGACAAACTGCTCAAAAGCAAGCATTTTGCATTTTTCAATGAGAAACTAGTAACAGCACCAATTTTGGCATATGCTGACTGCCTTAGGCCTTTCTGACTGTATACAGAAGGTAGTTCACTGAGGTTAGGAGCTGTGCTCACTCAGGAGCAAGATAAAGTTGAAAGCCAGTAGAAGATTGAACATGTAGTGCTACCCCAGAAGAAGTCACTGGATTGTTTTTGTGATTTCTTTGCACACCTGAATATGACACACCTTGCTCACCCAGCACTTACCAACACACCCTGAGGTATTCAAAGAATTTATTAGGACAATCATAGCCTAAAATAAGAAAGGATTAGCGAGTGTACTTATACAAATGATCAATAAGACAATAATGTTATTCTACGAGATATGGGTAGACACCTGCAGAAATCTGACTAACAGTAATTAATAGAACTAGGATGCATTTACCTAGCAACAGTTTATAAAGACAGTCCTAACTTACTATAGTAGTGCTTGTTTTGTTACATTGGTCAGTAAATGATGAAAAAGAAAAAAAAAGACTTTGGCCAGCAAAGTTTGGGCCCTTGAAGAAAGCACAACAGTTCCCAGTAAACAAAAGATTAACATGTATGATGTTAGCCTCTTACCAGTTCCCAGGGCACCCTCTTCTGGGTCTCTGAATTTGTGCTTTGATTCTGTAAAAGTCAAGTTCAAGTCAGACAGGGATAGGAGTTGCTGTGATGTCTCTCTTTCAATCCTGCTGAGACAGTCCCTCTTTTTCTTCCTTAGAAGTGGTTGGAGTGCTCTCTAGTACAGTCTTTGTAAATCAAAGTGGCACTGGATTGTTCCCAAATAAAGAAGGGTTAAGGCAACCCCACTTGCCACAGTAGGCACTCTCAAAACTCCAGGTGTTTACACGTAGGTTTGCAAAAGGGTCCTACCTTGCAAGCTAGTGCCTAGCAGCAGTAGCCAGTGGTCCACTCCTGATAGCCAGGGCCCTGCTGATGGTTATGGTCCAGCAAACAAAGAGCTGATCCCCAGTGAAGGCTCTCAGGATCCAGGTCCCCTCACGTGTAACATTGCACAGGGTAAAATTGCAGCAGCAGTCTCTGATCAGCACTCTTCTCCTGGGCAGCACAGCATCAGATAGCTCTAACAAACTCTGGCCAAACACCACTGTCCTCCCCTCATTGCAACCTTGTGGTGCTCTCTCTTAGCTGCTCAGCACAGGAAATGGTTGCCGCTGTCCCTGGTCTCCTCAGCCTTCTGGAAGTTGTAGCCCCTCTCATCCTCCCAGAGCCATGGCTTTACTACTGTAGGTACTGCATTCCCCAGTAGCCTGCAGACCACTTCTCCATTCTCTGTTGCATCAGCTTATCACTCAACCCAGGCCCAGCCAAGATGGCTGCTCCTTTCACTGGAGAAACTCCATAAATGAGCATAGGAAAAAGCAGTCTCCTTAAAGATGGCTGCTGCACTTTTGAATCAATGAATATTCAGTTTAACATTATCCACACTGCAGAAGAATAATACAGCAGCAACAAAGAAAGACGTTCAGCTACAGTTCAGGTTACAAGCACAACTCAGCTAATTTTAGCTCCTGTTCAATAAGAAAATATTTTTTGGGCTGTAACCCAAAAAATTGCTGAATTCTTACTAGGTGGCCAAGCAGACATTTAAACTGTCAACAATAATCAATTGGCCTGTTTGGGAACCGCTAAATTGGGTGCCCTTGAATAATGTTGGGTGGCTTAGTTGGCTCCTTCAACCTAGACCACTATATCATTCATTACAAACCAGGGCATGCAAACACCAATGTTGATGCTCTGTCACAGTGTCCCTACGCACAGCCCCAGGGGATATTGATCAACATCTGGAAGGGGACAAAATAGTTCCATCCCAGGTAAGGGGCCTTGAACCAATTCCAACTTTTGGAATAAAAAGGACCTATTTACAGTTATCCACCCCTGAAATAAACACTCAAAAGGAATGGGTACCCTACCAAGACAAGATCCTGATATCCACCAGCTCATAGAATTCTTGTTAAAAACCATGCCCGGCCTTCATTGACTGCTCGGCTATTACCCTGAGAATAGGATGAAATGGAAATCTGGGATGGACTTCTCTATAGATGGGAAAAATTCTAGGTGAACTGTGTGACATTTGCCAGATGGTAATTCCTCAAAATACGAGGTTAGGAATCTGCCAAATCTTGCTTCAGGTAGGGGGACATTTTAACATTGAACACAAAAAAATGTTAGTTAGGAAATACTTTTACTGCCCAGGCCACTCCACCTGGTTTCATAAGGCCTGTCAGCTATATCGAAATTGTGCTGTTAATAATAGAAAAGCTGAACATACTTCTCCACATACTATAACTAACATCCGCTTGGAAGAAAACCATCAGGCCTTCAGAAAAAAACTTAAGACCTACCTCTTCTAAGGAGCTGGACGACACAGGACAGATAAGCGCCTTGAGGCGATTCAGTTCACATTTGCAGCGCTATACAAGTCTTTCATTCATTCATACTGGAGAACTACTGGAGTATTGGAGAACTCTTTGAGTTATTAACTATGGACTTATTTATGGTAGAAACAGTTGCTCTGAGAGCATCATTATGAACCTTTTTTCTGGCCACATTTCTAATTTGCTACTTTTTTACCAATTTGAGAAATTACAGCTCTTACTACAGTCAAACTTTTATTATGGTGCAGTTTATCTGTTTGGTTGCTCTAAATAAGTATTATCATATCAAGGCCCCAATGTAGAGTCACGGGCATTCTCTGAGTTATGTTGCATCAATGGCATGTCAAAATCTCATACTACCCCTTACCATCACCATGGGAATTGAGTTTGTGAATGATTCAACAGAGCTTTATCTACTATACTTAGCACAAGAAAATTAGAAACATGGGTTTCTGTATATGGGAGATTTTGTTTGGGCCTACAATCATATAATCCATGGGGTAATGGGGCATGCACCTTTCTTTATGTTGTTTGGTAGACATGGGAGGTTACCCATCTACTTGCTGTTAGTAAATCTAGGGACTGTGGTCGAAAGAATAATAGACCAATGGTTTAGAAAATGTTGTCAACACCTTACTAAGATCAAACAATTTGTGTAAAGCACCAGAACTTGACTAATAAGGACACAGTAAGACTATTGCTGTTAAGGCCACGAGATAGAGTCTTGATCCAGAATCCCAAGCATTCCTTTGGTAATAAACTGGAATTAAAAAAGGCAAACAAGTCTGTATCATGTAAAGCAACAAACCTTTCCTGACTGCCCAAAGTATGATGTGGTTACAGACTCCTTATTGCCAAAGAATTAACGGGTACAATTTCAGTAGAATCATCATTGGAGGGATATTTGCCTCCAGGAAATACCTCAGCTCTTGAGGATCCATCTAGTCCATCTCCCTCTGCTGCAAATGATCCTACAACCTACATTGTTGATTGCTTTCCCAAACAGTCATCTCAAGGACCTACAATATAGCTGCTAAGTATTCTGATTTTGAATTGTATGTATGTTCTGGTTATACAGTATGTCAATGTAAATGGAAAGGACTGTATTTTTTAAACTCTGGGTAAATGTAAGGGGGTGTTGGGTACTGTTTTTGTATCATTGGCCTACAAATTAGTCCTGTTAGCTGTTTCCTTATACAACAATGTCCATAAAGTAATCAGGTAACTGCTACCTTGATATTAAACACTAGAGGGAATCCAGCAAAGGACTAGTGTTTCCCCCACTATGAACTCCTGGTGTTGCAGGGAAGCTTGGGTCTAATTGGATGCAGAGTTTCCATGAGATTATGACAGCTTATGTGGGGTTTTGCTGTTTTTCTACTGGAGGTTTGCTGGTGGAAACATTTGCTTGGAAAGGGGAGGGGGTGGGGAGGGGGGACGGGGTTGTTGGAAGAGATGGGATGTTATTATCTAATCTATTATTCTTATGCTTTGCCACAGTACATGCACCACTATTAAACTCTTGAATTTACTTTATTTAGGATGTGGTTATCCCCATTTTTGCTGCTACGCACAATGTATACTACATTTATGGCCTTCAGTTTTCATTTATTTAGCATGTCAATATTTTCCCTTTTTTCACTGACACATACTACGTGTGTGGCTGTTAGGACCTTCAATTTTATTTTATTTGCCAACATTATTATATACAAAACATTCAGATAACCAAAATCATCACAGTTTCCATTTATATGCCCATTATTAGAATTCAAAATAATGGCTGTGCGAGCCGTGCACCTATTATTTCATCAGGCTGTCTGTCACTGAAACCGGCCCTCCGAGCCAGCGGCCCACCGGGAAACTCCCGGTAGTGCCGATGACCCTTACATGCTTGTCCATGTTTAGCACCCTCCTAGCTAGGTTGCTGACAGCTTTAAGCAACTTTAGTTTGGCTCCTCTGTGGCCAGTGGAGCAAGGTTTGATTTTTGGCAGTTCTGGGTTCTGCTAGTTGCAGGCTCAGCTGCTTTCCCCTGATTTATGGAAGGTTCCAGAATTTAGTGGGTGGAAGAAGCAGACCCTCACTTGCATACTCATACAGCCTTAGCAATCCCTGGCAGGAAAAATGGCCTGTAGGGGACTAGGGTGTGAATAAATAGGCTATGGCCTAGAACAGCAGCGTCCTTGTTCCTATGGGAGAAGACCCAACGTGAATGTTGAGGGACTCTGGGCTGATAGCTGCTGCTTAGAAGAAACCTATCTGTGTCCCAGCTCTAGCTAGATCTAGGGGACCCACGTCCAAAGTTCCTAAAGAGAAGTGCAGGAAGTCTACAGAGGATCTAACCTGCAGGTGTCCAGTGCATGGGGCTGGATGGCACTGCAGGAAAGCATTGAAGTACACAGGGCATAGTGAATACAAGCCTACAAGATCCCAAACACTGTCCTTCATCACCTTTTTGGGAGAGCTCACTCCTATTTGCTGACTCAAGCTTACCTTTGCAATGGGATCCCCTGAGTTGTAGTTCACTAAACATGGAATACAAGAGGATACAGTTACAGTTTTCCTCCATTATATTTTTTCTGTTAGTTGGGACTTGGGAGTATCCCAAGGCTCACTCCCACCCTACCAAAGTTAAATTACCAAATTAACTACAAAAATACATGTACTGCCTGGTTTCTGAGTTGAGAGACTTTGAACTGCTGCAGCCTGATTTTCTGATGCCAAAAACCTGTATTTTGGTTCTGTAACATCAAAAATGTTCACTAAAACATTTCATTAAAAAAAAACCTGTGTACATCTCTCTGGAGAGATCTCCTGGGGTTTTCAGATAGTAAACACATTGTGAACATCAGCACCATAAGGATGTAATAATTCTTATTGCTGGAAGGAATCAGAAGCTGATCACTACTCATACAGAGGAACTAATCACAAGGTAAATATATATAATTACCAGTACACAAGTGTATTTTCCTTCCCTTCCCTTATATTTAACAGCAGACATGCCACAGAACAAATGGGACTATGTAGCCATTAATTTGATTTCCCCGAATCCTGACCTATTCACATTCAGTCACAGATCTTGGGGTCACCAAGGAATCAGATCCTGTAATTATCACACACAATCCCTGTAATCACACAATCTCTCAGAAGAGGACATGGAACCATAATTATATCAGATCGGTGTCCGCAGAGTGCCGGCTCCTCACCTGCTCCTCACCTGCTCCTCACCACCAGCTCTCCCCATTTCTATAAATATCAGTACGTCCGTCTCTATTTATAGAAGTGAGGGCAGGGAATCTGGTGTACAACATGTAAATGTACATACATGTTTTTATGTATCATGTTATACTTATTACACATAATATGTAATTTTCAGACCTAAATTCTAAAAGCTGAATGGAGTCTTCAGATTGGAGGGATACATTCAGGTAATTCATCAAAAGGATTCTGAGAGTCACCACCAGCATCTTGTATAGTCATTTTTTATAAAGATATAACAAGTGTACCATATCATGTATATGATGTTTTAAATGGAAGCCCTATAGATGTACATTACTAAATGACTCTGTACCTATCTTCTACAAAGCATCCAGTTTAGAGTTAAATGTTAATGGTAAGTGCCCAATTTATTGCTTGGAGTTAAGGAATGACTACATTGCCAAAAGGTTTTAAGGGAGGAGATGGTACCAGATTGTGCTAATTTAGATATAAGCTCAATCACTAAAATCTAGCATTTCAAAAGCAGTTTTTCAATATTTTAAAATCACTGGTGATCCCACCATGAATTTCCTTGTGCAGGCATGTCCTGTTATAGGGTTACAATGCTTTGTCCTTGTCTCCTGCATTGTTTGTCACCCTGTCATATGCTTCCCTAAAGAAGACCACGTGGGGCTGTGCTGACACACATTCTTAAGGCATAGTCCAAGGTTGTCACCATCAGTAAGCTGGTCCAGAGCAATGATAGGCAGCCGTTAATTTTTTTAGTTGTGTTTTAACTACTTGGTAACTCAGTATGGGTGATTTCCATCATTGCGCTATGTTTTGTTGGATTGGTGACAATGCAACTCTGAGACTAACCATTTGATACTAGTAAAGGTAAACCCTCGCACATAACAATGACTTACAGTAATGAGCCTATCTACTGTAAGTGTCTACAGAAGAGAAGTCGTAAAGGTTCTGCAATAACATTTCCTATTCAAGAAAACTAGCATTTCACAGTAATTTAATTCGGTGGTCTCCAAACCATGGCCCATGGCTGGATGTGGGCCAATTTTTGCCTTTGCCTGGCCCACATGACTTTATTTCTTACACTGACTCCAACAATGAGGCACAATTCCTTCCACTAAAACCAACAGTGGGGCACAAATCTTCCCATTGACACCAACAACTGGGCAAAATTCCTCACACTTATAGCAATGATGGGGCACTCTTTCCCCACTGACACCGACAAAGGGTCACTATTCTTGCCACTGACGCCAATGATGGTCCACTATTCCTCCTCTTATTGACACCAATAATGAAGCACTATTTCTCACACTGATACCAATGATGTGGCAATATTCTTCCCACAGACACCAACAATAGGACACTATTCCTCCCACTGACACCAATGATGGAGCACTATTCCTCCTACTGACACCAACAACAGGATACTATTCCTCTCACTGACACCAATAATGGGACACTATTCCTCCTACTGATACCAATGATGGGGCACTATTCCTCCCACTGTAAATAACAATGGGGCTCTATTCCTCCTGCTACTGACCATAGGCTCTATGTCATATTTTATTACCACTCACCACCAAGCCTGAGGCATTGTTTACTCCCACTGATGACAGTCCAGCATACCTAAAGTCTGGATGACAGCAATCTGGCTCTTAGTTTAGTGTTGGAGACTCCTGATTTAATAAATATGTTTTTTTTTTCTTTTAAAGCAACCTGTAGTGTGCCACTACCCATTAAAAAAATTCCAACTTCTGACTACTTTATCCTCCAGGTTAACCAGCTGACTCCACTATGGCATCAGACAATATGTTACTTTAGATCATGTCTGAGTGATCCTCATGAGTAGACTCCTGCAGGTCCTTCTCCTCCTCTCATGGCTGGATGAGGGTCAGGCTGATCCTGGCTGTAATTTCCAAGGTTGGCCGATGGATACCTTCTCACAATCTGGTGATATCATGATTGGTGGAGTCTTTGTGGTTCACTCTGGATTCGTCTTCCAACCACCAACCTTCCAGGAGGTGCCGAAGCCTGTCTCTTGTACCGGGTAAGTTCTAGAGGCTGCTGTCTGATGTGATGTGAGGTTCTTCTCTGCTCATGATAATTTAGGGTGAAACAAAGGGAACCTGTATAGAAAGGTCAATATTCCTAATCCTTCATTTCAGTGGAAAACTTTTTGATCATTTTCTCCAAAGCTACAGTACTCTGAGCAATTTCCTGTACTTTTCATGAAGTAACAATGACCCAACAAAATGTATTCAGGAGACCAAAAGAAGTGGAAGCAGGTTTAGTGACTGCATGGACAATCAAATGATTACTCCCACTTTAATTTTTTTTTTTGTTCCCTACATTTGCTGGACAAAAAACATTGATGGGTCTAATGCAGCCTAAGCACTGCTAAAGAGGCAAGAAAATTCAATAATTTATTTAGCAACTTTCCTAAAAATGTTGTGGTAGAAAGACAGGAAAACACTGACTATGTTCATTTGGTATTTTCTCTGATGTCTTGATGTTCCCCCATCTTGTGTAGGTTCCACATTCGTTATTACCGGGATGTTCTTGGCCTCATGTTTGCAGTAGATGAAATTAACAAATCTACAGGCCTTCTGCCTAATATCACTCTTGGCTTCAGCCTCCTGGATTCCTGTATGTCTGAGCTCCGGGCTGTTGGAGGGGCTCTGTCCCTGCTGTCAGGGCTTGGAAACCCCTTTCCTGGATATAGTTGTTATTCACCATCAGTCATGGTCGGGATTGTAGGTGACCTTGTATCTGCCTTATCTCTTCCCATTGCTCGAATACTTGGTCCTCTTCACTACCCACAGGTATGTTACATTTACTTATATTGTGAGTGTGAATTCTGTGACTTGTATACTATACTTTAAGGAAATATTTTAGCCTGATGCCACTGTAAAATCATTTTCACTGAAAGCTATATGTGCTGTGATCTACTTATTCTGTGGTGGATTTTTATTGCAGCATGTCATGGACAGGGGTTCCTGTTAAGAAAGAGACTTTTAAGGAGAATACAGGTATACACCAAAGAGTACACAGAGTCACAGATGTCGCAGAGAGGCACTGGATCCACCAAGAGTTACTGGATGACATAAAATGCTCTGGGGCATACAGGAGTCACAGATTAACACAAGATGCTCTATAGTCACCAGGGTCACAAGATGACATGGGATGCATAGGGTTCTATGAAATTACAGAGGTCAAGGTGTAACACAGAATGCTCAGGGTGCTTTGGAATTACAGTGGTCATGGAGTGACACTGGATGCTCAGGATACTTTGAAGTCAAAGCTGTCATGGAGTGACACGGGATGCTTAGTTTGCTCTGGAGTAACAGGAGTCATGGGGTGACACTGGATGTTCAGGGTGCTCTGGAGCCACAGCAGTTATGGGGGTCACACAAAATGCTCAGGGTGCTCTGTAGTTACAGGGGTCATGAGGTAACACGGGATGTTCAAGGTGCTCTGGAGTCACAGTAGTCATGGGTAGACGCAGAGTGCTCAGGGTGCTCTGGTTACAGGGGTCATGGGGTAACACTGGATGCTCGATGTGCTTTAAAGTTACAGAAGTCACAGGGTAATACAGAATGCTCAGGTTACTTTGGAGTAACAGGCGTCATGGGGTGACACTGAATGCTCAGCATGTTTTGGCGTTATAGGGGTCACGGTTGACGAAGAATGCTAAGGATGCTCTTAAAGCATAGGGGTCACAGGGGGATACAGGATGCATAGGGTGCTCTGGGGTCATCAAGGTCATGGCGTGACACTGGGTTTTCAGAGTGCTCTGGAGTGACAGGGGTTAAGGACTGACACTGGTGCTCTGGAGTCACAGGGTCATAGGGTGACCCTGAATGCTCAGAATGCTCTGAAGTTACGGAGGTCACAGGGTGACATTAGTTGCCCTGTGTGGAGACAGAGGAGTACACGAAGGCCATTGGAATCACATGAAGACACAGGGGTGCATTTGGGTCACAGGAGTGCACAGTGGTCACAAAGGTCACTGGAGACACTGGAGATACCGCTGAGGGCTCAGATTAGGCGTAGTAATGCATAGCTACAACACTTTTACAGCCAATGCCTAACAGAAGAACTGTCTTCTGATTGGCCATGGCACTCCTGGTGAAACCTGGAATAATAAGTAAGGGAAGTGTGGAAATAACATCAGAAATGATTTTCACGATGACAAATCCCTACAATTTGACAATTGTAAAAACTATTGTTACCTATGATACTGGTAGGTTATCATTGTTTAACACCTAAAGATGCTTATTTATTTATATATAATTTCCTATCCTATCCAGATCAGTCATGGGGCAACCCTGTCAGCTCTGAGTGATAAAATAAACTTCCCATCGTTCTTACGGACAGTGCCCAGCAACATGTTTCAGAATGTTGCACTCTCTCAACTGGTTGGCCAGTTTGGTTGGACCTGGGTTGGCATGCTGGTGGTAGACAATGATGTTGGGCAGCAGGGTGCCCAGGTTATACGAGCTGGGATAGAGAGAAATGGAGGCTGTGTTGCTTTTCTGGAGAAAATCCATCTGAGTTATTCAGCCCAGCAGATCAAGAGAGTGGTGGATGTCATTAAAGAAAGCTCCATCAGTGTCATCATTCTCCACAGCCCGGAGGTCCATATGAAGGCCCTGCTAGATGCCATGTTTGATAAAGGAGTGACTGGGTTCATCTTCATCTCTTCAGCTTCCTTTGGACTCACACCAGGGCTCTTCTCAAAAAAAGCCTGGAAGGTTCTAAATGGGACACTTGGACTTATCCCTCGTACTGGCACCATGCCAGGTTTTGAGGCATTCCTCCTAAACCTTCACCCAACTGCTAATTCAACCTACCCATTTATTAGGCCATTCTGGGGGAAAGCGTTCAGCTGCTACTGGCCTGATGGAGTTAGAGATAGTGAAAAATCAAACTCTATTGTAAAAGAAGATGTGATCTGCACAGGGAAGGAAGAGTTTGGAAATAGGTTCGCTCAGTTATTTGAGACAAATGATCTTGCCTATACTTATCATGCCTACCTGGCTGTGTATGCTTATGTACATGCCCTGAATTCACTTCTCGGCTGTCGTGCTGGATCAATGGGGTATTTCAGTAATGGAGTGTGCTCAAATATGAAAGATGCCCAACACTGGAAGGTGAGTGGCCAATTGTATATTATAGACTTTTACTCAGCTCCACAAAGATAAGGGATGAACAGCTCAGCTCCACGACGATAACGGATGAACACAATGGTTTTGCAAAATTTGATTTTGCCATAGCCAAAATGTTTTCAAAATGAGTCTTAATGTTTTTTCTATGTAGACTGTTTGTGCAAAACATGATCAAAAAGTAAAAGACAGAGAGTAAACAAAACCATGTGATCACTATTCCAGCACTGTGATCACGTTTCTTTGTTTTCTTTCTGTTGGCCAAAGTCATGATATTGTTGATAAAAAAAAGAGTCAGGGTTAGTGCTAGGGTTAAATTTAGCTTTAGGATTAGAGCTTCTCGGTCCCTTAATATCCATAATATCTAACATCATGTTACCAGCTAATGAGCACTGTTTGTTGGCACAAGAACAGGTCCAAATAAACTTGAAAAGAGCTTCACTAGCCCCAAGGTGACGTTGAAAGTCCATTGCACTCTGAAAAACTGCCTAAAGTGAAACTAAATTGTATCTGAGCATCACAAATTGAAAACACTATTTAATTATTTTATAATATTCAAAGCAAACATGCCCATCCATCCATGCCTCCATGGTTTGTTTTGTTGAGAAATCACTTTACAAAAACAAAGCATTTCTAGCTTCAGCCATCTTGAGTAAGGGGAGATGATTAATGTAACATTTACCTCTTGGAATCCATCTGCCCTTAGCTCAAGCATGCAGACAGATGGGTGTGCTTGGCTCAGAAAGCCCCTACTTCACTCCTGAAGACTTCTGGGTTGTATAATATACTTTCCTACCAATTTACTAATGTTAGCAACATAAGGATTAAAAATGGTAATTTTTAATTGAGAGGGTTTAGGTTAACCTTCCATATTGATTGCAATGCATTTCATTGGGAGGAATGAAAAAGCAATGGTGCAGTGGAACCTTGCTTTAGTGGAAAGGGCAGAGACACAAACTGCAAGAGAAGTATTGGCATTGTGGGAAGGGTGAAGGCACCGTGAGAGGGGCAGAGACACAAACTACTGCAGGGAAATCCCACCATTGTGGGAGGGGCAGAGACACAAACTATGACGGGGGAATCTCACCACTATGGGAGGGGCAGAGGCACAAACTACTGAATACTGCGGGGAAATCTCACCATTGTGGGAGGGGCAGAGACACAAACTACTGCAGGGAAATCCCACCATTGTGGGAGGGGCAGAGACACAAACTATGACGGGGGAATCTCACCACTATGGGAGGGGCAGAGGCACAAACTACTGAATACTGCGGGGAAATCTCACCATTGTGGGAGGGGCAGAGACACAAACTACTGCAGGGAAATCTCACCATTGTTGGAGGGACGGAGACACAAACTACTGCAGGGAAATCTCACCATTGTGGGAGGAGCAGAGACACAAACTACTGCAGAAAAATCGAACCTCCATGAGAGGGCACAGACACAAATTACTGCGGGGAAATTTCACCACTGAAAGTCCCAACAGATATACAATGTCAGTATCTGCTTCCCTGCTTCCATACCCACCAAGTCCTAAAATACAGTGCCTTGAAAAAGCAATCACACCCCATGAAATGTTCCACATTTCTTCATGTTACAACCAAAAACATAAATGTATTTTATTGGGATTTTATGTGATAGACCAACACAAAGTGGCACATAATTGTGAAGTGGAGGGAAAATGATAACTGGTTTTCAAAAGTTTTTACAAATAAATATGTGAAAAGTGTGGCATTCATTTGTATTCAGCCCCCTTTACTCTGATACCCCTAAGCCCCGGTTCACACTGAGGCAGCGCGACTTGCAACGCGACTGCCTCAGGCGACCTGGACACGACAGGGGCGTTGACTTGCAAAACGACTTCTATATAGAAGTCTATGCAAGTCGCCTCAAGTCGTCCCCAAAGTAGTACAGGAACCTTTTTCTAAGTCGGAGCGACTTGCGTCGCTCCGATTAGAACGGTTCCATTGTACAGAATGGGACGCTACTTGTCAGGTGGCTAGGTCGCCTGACAAGTCGCCCTACTATGAACCGACCTTAACTAATATCTAGTGGAACCAATTGCCTTATGAAGTCACCTAATTAGTAAATAGAATCCACCCGTGTGTAATTTAATCTCAGTATACATACAGCTGTTCTGTGAAGCCAGAGGCTTGTTAGAGAACCTTAGTGAAAAGGCCAAGGAACACACCAGACAGGTCAGGGATAAAGTTGTGGAGAAGTTTAAAGCAGGGTTAGGTTATAAAAAAATATCCCAAGCTTTGAACATCTCACGGAGCTCTGTTCAATCCATCCTCTGAAAATGTAAAGAATATGGCACAACTGCAAACCTACCAAGACATGGCCGTCCACCTAAACTGACAGGCCAGGCAAGGAAAGCATTACATAGAGAAGCAGCCAAGAGGCCCATGGTAACTCTGGAGGAGCTGCAGAGATCCACAGCTCAGGTGGGAGAATCTGTCCATAGGACAACCATTAGTTGTGCACTCCGCAAATCTGGCCTTTATAGGAGAGTGGCAAGAAGAAAGCCATTGTTGAAAGAGAGTCATAAGAAGTCCAGTTTGCATTTTGTGAGAAGCCATGTGGGGGGCACAGCAAACATGTGAAAGAAGGTGCTCTGGTCAGATGAGACCAAAATTGAACTTTTTAGCCTAAAAGCAAAACGCTATGTGTGGCAGAAAACTAACACTGCACATCACCCTGGACAAAATAAATACAGATGATTCTGCGCTACCCAAATACCAAGCAGCTAACACAACAATAGGATAAGAATAGAAATCGAGGAACAAACAAATGTGTAGCGCTAATGTGAAACGACTATATATTATATGCTGTAAAAGGCAATTGACTCCTCAAATACGGCAATCATAGATAAAGAACATAGTGCGGCAATCATAGATAAAAAATATAAAGTAATTGTTTAAAGATAAAATTAAAATTGGATAAGTCCTAAAAGTCCTCAAGAAGTGAATCTTGCAAGGTGATAGTGATCCTCAAAACACATATGACTTCATATTGCACTTATCCAAACGTGAAGGCAATGATAATTAAAAAGTGCATCCCCACCAACAATGAGAAGGCCTACCAGAACCTTTGGACCCAATAAACCTACGTTCAATCAGGTCAAACAGGCTTGTGGTCATCAACGACCAGGCTGATGAGCTTCAGTAGATGGAGAGAAGAAGATCCGAGAATGGTATATGGAACGGTAGACCTCAAGGTAGATGTCCTCAATGTGGGTGGTTAAATAAACAAAAGAAAAACAAAGAACATAGTGTAATCCCATATGAAAAAAATCCTTGACTATTTTATTGAAAAGGAAATACACTCACATGTAAAAAGGTAAAAAACAGCGCTGTGTGGATAAAATGGCGGCAATGGTGTCCTACCCAACATGACCCTGGACACACCATTCCCACCATGAAACATGGTGGTGGCAGCATCATGTTGTGGGGATACTTTCCTTCAGCAGGGACAGGGAAGCTGGTCAGAGTTGATGGAAAGATGGATGGAGACAAATACAGGAAAATCTTAGAAGAAAACCTGTTATGCCGCGTACACACGATCACACTTTCCGGCAAACTAGGTCCGACGGTCTTCCCGACGGACTTTTGGCAGAGGTCCGACAGACTTTCAGGACGAACGGACTTGGCCACACACAAACGGACTAAGTCTGGTCGAAAGTCTGTTCGTTTTGTACGTGATGACGTAAATGGGACAAAAAAAGGAAGTTCAATAGCCAGTAGCCAATAGCTTCCCTTGCGTTGTATTTGGTCCGTCGGACCAGCACACAGACAAACAGTTTTCCCAATTTTTAGTCTGTCGGACTTGAGTCCATTGGACAGATTTGAAACATGTTCTATATCTAGGTCCGTCAAATTATTTCCTCAAAAAACGATCGGATTAGCCCACACACGATCGTATCGTCCGACGGACTAATCCCATCGGACCTAGTTTGCCGGAAAGTCCAGTTGTGTGTACGCGGCATTAGAGTCTGCAAAAGACTTGAGACTGGGGTGGAAGTTCACCTTCCGGAAGAACAACGACCCTAAACATACAGCCAGAGCTACAATGGAATGGTTTAGGTGAAAGCATATTCATGTGTTAGAATTGCCCAGTCAAAGTCCAGACCTAAATCCAATTGAAAATCTGTGGCAAGACTTGAAAAATGCTGTTCACAGATGCTCTTCATCCAATCTGACAGAGCTTGAGCTATTTTACAAAGAAGAAAGGGGAAAAATGTTACTCTCTAGATGTGAAAAGGCTGGAAGAGACATCCCCAAAAAGACTTGTAGCTGTAATTGCAGTGAAAGGTGGTTCTACAAGTATTGACTTTGGGGGGCTGAATACAAATGTACCCCACACTTTTCAGATATTTACTTGTAAAAAATTTTAAAAATCTTTTATCATTTTCCTTCCACTTCACAATTATGTGCCATTTTGTGTTGGTCTATCACATAAAATCCCAATAAAATAAGTGTAAATTTTTGGTTTTAACCACTTCAATACCAGGCACTTATACACCTTCCCGCCCAGACCAATTTTCAGCTTTCAGCGCTGTCGCAATTTGAATGACAATTGCGTGGTCATGCTACACTGTACCCAAACAAAATTTTTATCATTTTGTTCCCACAAATAGAGCTTTCTTTTGGTGGTATTTGATCACCTCTGCGGTTTTTATTTTTTGCGCAACAAATAAAAAAAGACCGAAATTTAAAAAAAAAAAACAAGTTTTTCTTTGTTTCTGTTAAAATTTTTTGGAAATAAGTACGTTTTCTTCTTCAATGACTGGCACCGATATGGCTGCACTGACGGGCACTGATACGGCGGCACTGATGGGCACCGATGAGGTGGCACCAATGAGGTGGCACTGATGGGCACTGATGAAGGGCACTGATAGGCTGCACTGATGGGCACTGATAGGTGGGACTTATGGGCACTGATAGGTGGCACTGGTATGCAGCACTGATGGGCACTCATAGGTGGTACCAATGGGCACTCATAGGTGGCACTGATGGGCACTCGTAGGTGGCATTGATTAGTACATATGGGTGGCACTGATGGGTACTTATGGGTGGCACTGATGGGTACTTATGGGTGGCACTGATAGGTGCCACTGATGGGCACTGATAGGTGGGCACTGATGGGCACAGATTGGCACTGACAGGTGGCACCGATGTGCAATGACAGGTGGCAATGATGACACTGATTGGTGGCACTGATAAAATTTATTGGTGGCATTGCTGGGCATAACTAAAACATAATGGTGCCAATCAGTGCCCATTTGTGGGCACTGATTGGCACATATTGGGCACATTGGGCACATGTGGATGGCCATGGGGTACATACCTGGCCATCCACATGTTGCCCCTTCCCTGGTGGTCCTAGTGTCTGAATAGATTCAGTCTTTATTTATATTCATAATAAAGCTGTATTGTATTATTTTTTTTTTTGCTAATTGTGTTATGAAAATACCTCTGCTAGGTACTCCGCTACCTCAAGAAAACCGATTTCTACACAAAGTCTGGGGAGGTGATGAAGTTTAATTCTGAGGGCGACCTCCCGGCATTATATGACATCATGAACGTCCAGATCCTCAATGACAGCTTCAACCTGATGAAAGTGGGGGGGATTGACCCCAAGGCCAAACTTGGGCAAATGATCAGCCTGAATATTAGCGCTATCCTGTGGAATTATCACTTTTTACAGGTAACAGATGCACACACCACCTTAGTGTCTCTTTTAGCTTTTAGTGGCTTGATAAAGTATATCTTCCTAATGGAACATTCCATGATAATTTAAAGAACTGGGGAAAAAGTATGATTGTTCTTTTTTCTAATCAGCAAATCCAGCCCAGAAGAGAGTGCATATTGACCTCTCATCTGACAACAGTTAAGGAAAGTTTTTTCCTGGTCCAGCATGACTGTGTCTCTATGCTCAAAGCCAGCTCCATAGACATGGTTTGATCAGTTTGGTGAGGTGGAACTTGAGTGTCCTGTAGTGGCGGCCCGTGCACTATGAGTGCACGGCCCCACCCCCCATCCATGAGCCCGGCCCCTTTCAGGACGCTGGATGCATGGATTCCTTTGGCAGGGCGGGAGGGGGTGGTACTTTTTGAAACACCTGATTAGAGCCAGAGGCTCTAATAGGCTTCAAAATAGGGTGGGCTCGGGGCGCAGAGAGTGCGCCCCGATCATACCCAATTGTGTGATGCTAGCAAATTAATTTCTCTATTTTCACACTAATATACCTCCCCGCCAATCAGGAGGCAGGGCATCAGACCTGTTTCCTGATTGGCCTAATCGCCAGGCCACCCTATTGGATGCCTGACGCTTAATAAGAGGAGTGGACTCAGTGGAGGAGACACGCTGGAGCGGAGGTCCCCGCCACTCTGATGCTCTCACTGCACTGATAGGAGCTGCTGCCTGGCAGTAAGTGCCAGGGGGGTCAGTCAGAGTGGGGGGGTTGGGGGTGCTGCCAGAGCCGCAAGCCTTGCGAGTGAGGGGGGGGTTGGTGGGCACAGTGGCTGCATATGATGGGCACAAGTGGTTGCATATACTGGGCACAAGTGGCTGCATATGATGGGCACAAGTGGCTGCATTTGATGGGCACAAGTGGCTGCATATGATGGGCACAAGTGGCTGCATTTGATGGGCACAGTGGCTGCATTTGATGGGCACAATGGCTGCATATGATGGGCACAAGTGGCTGCATATGATGGGCACAAGTGGTTGCATTTGAGGGACACAATTGGCTGCATTTTATTGGCAAAAGTGGCTGCATTTGATGGGCACAAGTGGCTGCATATGATGGGCACAGTGGCTGTATATGATGGGCACAGTGGCTGCATATGATGGGCACACTTGGCTGCATATGATGAGCACATGTTGCTGCATATGATGGGCACAGTGGCTGCATATGATGGGCACAGTGGCTGCATATAATGGGCACAGTGGCTGCATTTGATGGGCACAATGGCTGCAATTGATGGGCACAGTGGCTGCATTTGATGGGCACAGTGAGGCTGCAATTGATGGGCACAGTGAGGCTGCAATTGATGGGAGGTGTGATACACCTAGCCAGGACAGAAGCTTTTGGAGGGGACTGAATGCTAGCCTCTTGCCTACCGATCATGGACCCTAGCATTTGGAGGAACGGTGCTCTTTGTGAGCTGTATGCCTGGGGACCTTTGAGGTGGTGTTACTTTGGATTCAGGTCCATATCCCCCCAAGACACACACAGACTCTGGGAACCCTGTATATGCCATATTAGAAATAGTGACTGATTCATACTATTGGGACACATACTGTTAGATGCTAATGTCATCAACTCCAGCCACCTGCCTGTTGTCTTATATAATGTAAATGAGTCTAGTCTGGCTTGCCACAGCTTCTAATGGGGCGTACACACGGTCTGACTTTTCGTCTACAAAAGTCCAACGGACGCCGACGGACTAAAGCTGGCTGGTAATCCGATCGTGTGTGGGCTTCTTCGGACTTTCAGCTGACTTTTTCAGCCTCAAATCCGACGGACTTTAGATTTGAAACATGCTTCAAATCTTTACGTCGTAACTACGACGGACCCCGAAGTCCGCTCGTCTGTATGCTAGTCTGACGGACAAAAAAACGACGCATGCTCATAAGCAAAAACTAAACGGAAGCACTCGGTCTAGTAAAACTAGTGTTCGTATTGTAGGTAGCACATTCCTCACGCTGCAAAATCTGTGATCGTTGAATGCAGCGCATTTAATGTCTTCTTTACGAATGCTATAAAGAACGAAGATGTTTTGCTGTTCATATTCAAACAGAGTTCTCCCAAACAGATTTCTGGATTCTTTTTCTGTTTGATCTCATGAATGACATGGTATGCTTTTTCAAAACAATGTTTCCATAGTAATAATACTTTTAAAATTTTTTTTTTTTGGTGGAGTCATCTTTTCTTGTAATTTTTATCCAGATATTTATTTTATGATTGTTGTGGAACTTTTTTTCTGTTTATCTATAATTTTTTTTGTAAAGTTACCACAGGGAACCCATTTTTATATATATTTGTTAAATTTTTTTTAATGTTTGTAAAGTTACCACAAAGAACCCTTTATAATTTTTGTTTTTATAGTGATTTTTTTTTTTTTTTTATATAAAGTTAACCCAAAGAACCGTTTTTGGTTATGTATCTTTTTTTTTTAAAATACTTACCACTCGAACATTATTAACATTATTTTAATCTATTTTTGGTGTGTTTTTGCAAAATCAATGAGATTGTTGTCCCTTGTTAATTTAAAACATTGTGTCTAAAATCTATGATTTAAAATAAAAAACCTAAACTCAAAAAAGATCCATTTATTTATGGTCTAAATAAAATAAAGAGGAAGTCAACGCTGGAAAAAGTATGTGTACAAGAAAATGGGGATCTTGAGGAGTCCATATAAGAGGGAGCACAATCTGGTCCAAGAATCCCAGAGATCAACAGCACCAGCAGATGATATAGATGTCCCCAGACTGTGGTACTACAACAGCCTGCGTCTTCTGTCAGACCAGACTGAACCCAAGTCATCACTTTCTTCTCTTCCCTGCAGCCTTTCCTCCACGCTGCCCTGCAGCCTTCCCTGCAGCCTTCCCTGTAGCCTTCTTTCGAGGCTGTGGCTCTGGTGTTTCAGTTGTGGCAGGAGGAGGAGGAGGAGGAGGGGGGGCTGCCTCATGTAGTTGGGTGTTTCGTGTTAGCGTGCCCTGCAACCCCTTCTGGATTGTTTCCCCAAATAGTCGCTCACAAATGAGGCGCTGCTCCCAATCCATTTGAAGAAGCCTGCTGGCTAAGTAGCAGCCATAGGACTCTTCCGCTTCGGGGGGGCTCCTTAAAAAACGGGTGGCCTCTTGCATGAGGCGCAGGGATGCCTCCTGTGTGACCGTCCCCTTCCTGGCCCTTTTTTTGGGAAGGTGGAGGGGAGGCACTTGGGATTCGGTCAGGCTCCTACTGGGCCCAGCCACCTCACTTGGCCCAGCCACCTCACTTGGCCCAGCCACCTCACTGGGAGCAGCCACCTCCTGCCTGACACTGGGCCCAGCCTCCTCCAGGATGATGGTGAATCCGGCCTCCTCCAGGCTGTCCATGGGCCCGGTCTCCTCCTGCCTGCCACTTTCCCCACATTCCTCCTGGATGGACTCATCCTGTGTATAAAAAAAGGACAATAGTTTTAGTATATTTTTTTGGGTTCATCAATGACACACAGTTTGCTTCTCATGACTAGCAAATTCAATGTGAATACATCTCTTTAATAAAAGAGTCTAATCAGACACCCTAATCAAGCAGGTGCCAAACATATTTAGCCACTACTGTCAATTGATATGTATACACAATTTTGAGTGCAAAATTATTTTAGACAATTATAACATCCAGTTAACATCATTAATATTAGTACAGTAAATATTTGTTAAAATAATTTACCTGACTCCAGATGGTCATATCCGGTTCATCCAGGATGGAAGACCCAGCTTGCTCCTCATCAACCTCTGCTGGGGTGGAGGGAAGGGTGGAGGGAAGGGTGGAGAGAAGGGTTGAAAGTGATGCCCTGGCTTCAGTCTGGTCATCAAGAAAACGGAGTTGATTGTAGTACATAAACATCATCTGCTGATGCTCCTGATCTCATTGATTCCTGGATCTTCTTATGTTCCCTCTTATACATGTTCCTCAAGACCCCAATTTTCTTGAGCAATGTCTCCATTGTTGCTTCCGGGATGGTCGCCTGGACAAAGGACAGAAGTCTCTCCAGCGTTGACTTCCTCACATGCTTTGCATAATACTGTGGGTGTTTCACCTCCCACAAATTCCTCATCTCTCTATATTTAGAAATAAAAGCAGTAAGGAACTCTGGATCCTTAAATAGGGGATTCATAATGTCTATAATGTGTATAAAAGATAAAGTCACAAGACAAAAAACACTTTTATTGGGTTTCTGCTAAACCCTCATCATCTTATCCCTATGTAGGCCTCATCAATCTGTCAAGCCATATAGACCGCTTGCTACAAAGTCTTGACCAAAAGTATAAATTTTAAATTACCTTCGTTTAGTAGCGTCCCGGTCCACTATCACCTACGCACAGAACGTACGTACGACACGTGCGCAAGGCCCCTCTTTATACACTACGCATGTGTGAAACTCCGCCTGCGTCGCCCGCCCCTGACGTTCGATTTTAACTCATGTTCTCCGCCCATTTTTAGTTACGGCGCGTAGTGGGGTGAATAATGGCGGAGACACATGACATGTTAACTACCTCAGGTAGCGAAAAAAGCCCGGAGGCTGGAACGTCAACAAGATCTGTGAGGCCTAGATTTAAGGCCTCCAATATGAGTTTTGAAGAGATGGTGGAGATGGTGGCCATTCTTCAAAAAAAGGACTATGATGGGAAGTATGGGCCGTACGCCCGGCCAAATTTGCGCAAGGCCAAAATAATGGCGAAGGTGGTGGACACTTTACAGGCTTCTTTTGGGGTACAGCGCTCCAAGGATCAACTTAGAAAAAGATGGTCTGACCTGAAACTCAGGGAGCCGGATCAGTTCAGACGGATCCGTAAAGTGTTGCAAAAAAGTAAGTACCTGTGTTTTCATCTTGTGTTGATTACCTCGTATACCGCTCCATGTGCTTTTCATTCCTATACGATTGTTTGCATCGTTTGAAACGATCTTTTAATAAACATCGTTACATATCTATATATAATATATACATATATCTCTCTCTATATATATACACATAGACATATATATATATATATATATATATATATATATATATATATATATGAATTTTTTTATTTTTTTTTAATTAAATTAATATCTATTTGTAGATTTATAGTTTTTGTTTGAGATTGAAGATTTATATTTAGTTATAGATATATAGAGAGAGAGATCCAAAGATTTTTTGATATATTTTGATATTGATATCTAGATATCGAGATATCTATCCATCTTGATATGTCTTTAGAAATTAAAATCTTGAAGTCTACTAGGAACTCTACACAAACAGACAATTTGTACACCACTTCACTACAAATGTTTGAAGATTAGTATGTACTAAAATATCTGTGTGCTAAGTATATTAATTTTTGGCTTCACATAGGGGAAAAATCACTCAGCCAACAAGAGGAACCCAGTCCCCCCCCAGCAAAAGAACATACTTGGGAAATCAGCCCAAGCCCCACTGAGGATGTGGAGGAAGGAGAGGTGGGCGACATGGGCACCCCACCAGGTGAGTGTCTGACACACCAGCTTACGGTAATCTATGCATGGCTGCCTTTTATTTTATGTAATTTTTCTACTCTATTTTAGGTGATCTGGTTGTGCTGGAGTCAAGCAACAGCGCCACCCCCGAGGATGTTGAGGAAGTATGCGACATGGGCACCCCACCAGGTCAGTGTCTGAGACACCAGCTTTATGGTAAGGTAAACTATGTGTGCATATTTCTAAACATATTTTTTTTTTCATTCCACTTTAGGTCCAAGTGACTATTTCACCACAGACGGTGCCCAACGGCTAATTGCTCAAATAATGGCCTGGAATGGGGAGATCGATCAAATGCGGAATCGGCTGGATCGTATGCAGCAGGAAATGAAGGACATGATTGATGTTTTGGGTCGAATCTAAATGCCCTTTTTTAAACCCCAAAACATCGATCATGTCCTTCATTTCCTGGTTTGATGACCCCATTCTGGGCCTTCTCTTTATTATATTTTGTTAAATTATATGCCTGTTTAACAACATTTAAAAAAGGAGGCCTATTTTTCAAAATAAACAAAAAAATAAAAAAAAAGGATTTGAAAAAAGACAAAAAAAAAAAAAAAAAAGGATTTGAAAAAAGACAAAAAATAAAAATAAAAAGGATTTGAAAAAAGACAAAAAAAAAAAAAAAAAAGGATTTTAAAAAACACCCAAAAAAAAAAAAAAAAAAAGGATTTGAAAAAAGACAAAAAAAAAAAAAAAAAAGGATTTGAAAAAAGACCAAAAAAAAAAAAAAAGGATTTGAAAAAAGACCAAAAAAAAAAAAAAAAGGATTTGAAAAAAGACAAGCAAAAAAAAAAAAAAAAGGATTTTAAAAAACACCCAAAAAAAAAAAAAGGCCTGTTTGCTAAAATCAAAATGCCCAACAAATTTATCTAAAAATATTTAACTCTAATTATATTATTCTAAATTTATTTAATATATCTTTATATTTTTGGCTAGGAACATTTTATACTAAATGCATAACTGAATGGATACCAAAGATTAAAAACATCTGCTTTGAATTAAATAAATGTGTGGTTTGTTATTTCAATGCTCAGTATCAGTTTGTTTATAAATTTCAAAAAAGTGGTTTACAGTGGCAATGGAGCTTATTTAGAAATTTACAAGGAAAATACAGTTGGCACTACAACTGCTCGACCATAACCTAGGAGAAAGCCCAAAAGAAAGGCAAGCAATAAATATAATTCAAGATTTCATCAGGATTGTTTTTATTTTAAATCTTTAGATATCCTGGCCCATTGCAATGGCCCCCCTACCCATAAAATAATTAAAATATTGCTGTCTAACTTGACGGGCACTTTGGGGGGCCAAGCCAGTATGGACAGTATCCAGACCCGTAAGATTATCAACGATAAGTCCGGCCTCAGGCCCAACTGGCACCATATAATTTTGAGAATGTTTGTTTAAAAAGTTGTGCAGGATGCAGCACGATAAAATGATAAAATTAAGTTTGTATTCCGCCAAATTAATGGAGGTTTGAAATAGGCGGAACCGGCTGGCCAGAATCCCAAACGCATTCTCAACCACTCTTCTAGCTCTGGCCAGCCGGAAATTAAAAACCCTCCTCTCCGGGGTGAGGGTTCTTTGGGGGAATGGCCTCATGAGGTGCTTGCTCAGAGCGAAGGCTTCATCGGCAATGAAGACAAAGGGGAGTCCTTCCACGTTATCCGCATCAGGTGGCAATCCCAGGCCACCACTCTGGAGACGCTGGCAGAACTCCGTCTGGGCAAATACTCCTCCATCCGACATCCGGCCATTCTTCCCCACGTCCACATATAGAAATTCATAGTGTGCCGACACCACCGCCATTAAAACTATACTGTGGAACCCCTTATAATTAAAATAGTATGACCCCGAATGGGGTGGTGGCACAATGTGGACATGTTTCCCATCTATAGCCCCTCCACAATTGGGAAAGTCCCAACGGGTGGCAAAATGGGATGCCACAGTCTGCCATTCCTGTGGCGTTGAAGGAAACTGGGGAATCAAACAAGAAAACAAAAATCAGTAATTTTGAATCGAACATTGCAAGAAAATTATACAATTAAAAACATTATTCCACAGCATCAGTATAACATTAAATAATGTATATCTTCTGGAAGAAATAATATTGAAAGGCACACTTATCAGATTGCTCACCCCCTCTGATGGAACATTGATTACATTTTAGGGGGTGGTGAAATTACCAAAAAATATTAATTTTAGGACACACAGGGATTTATGGACTAAAAAGGCTACAAGACTGCAGTTGTTCCACTCTGCAAGTGCAGTTGCTCCCCAGCTTTAAGTAAATGAGGTAAGGTAAAAAGGCTTTCATGTTGCAAGGAGTACACAACCACATGCAAGGGCAATTAATGAAAACACTTTGTGGCTTGTATATGATTTGATGATGGAAATCAGCAGAGCTTCTGCTCATTTACTAAAGCACTGGAGCAAATGCACTTGTAGTGTGCACATGCATTTTGCAAAGTGCAACATATATTTGCTTTTTAAAAATCAACACCACAGAAGATTCTAGCAAATTATTAGGGGGGGGGGGGGGGGGGGTTTGAAATCAAGCTAATTATAAGCACACTATTTGGATAGAGTTTAGGGGAAACAAAATACAATGCAGCTGACTAAATACATTCAAACTGAGAAGACAAGGTGAATATGTGACCAGCATTGTATGCTGGAGAGGTTATTGAAGGCAAATATACATGCATGACAAAAAAGAACATGAAACAAATCAAGCATGCGTGAGAAGAAAAAAGGGGACATTCACACTATATTACAATGATGGTAAGTAGTGTTTGAGCTAAGAAATACATTACATTATCAAAGAATAAATAAAAGAACATGTGATGCTAATAAAAGAAAAAATTCTTACCTTAATATAGTCCTTCTGCAGGACCTGGATGATAGCAGAACAGGTCTCTGGGATAATGATCCCCAGAGCCTGGGGGGAGATGCCTGTCGAGAACTTGAGGTCCTGCAGGCTTCTCCCCGTCGCCAAGTACCGCAACGTGGCAACTAGCCTCTGCTCCGGAGTGATGGCTTGCCTCATGCAGGTATCTTGCCTGCTGATATAGGGGGTCAGCAAAGCCACCAAACGATCAAAAACGGGGTCCGTCATCCGGAGAAAGTTCCTGAAATCCTCAGGATTATTCTCACGGATCTCACGGAGCAATGGCATGTGACAGAACTGGTCACGCTGGAGCAACCAATTCTTGGTCCATGAACTCCTCCTCGCCCTGTTCATGGACTGGTCTTGGTCTGAAGAATAAACTACAGCACCAAGCACATACAATGCACGAGCTCGACGACGAGTACGTACAGGTAACATGGCTTCAAAACGGTCGGCTGGTCAGAACGCACTTAACAGAACGCACTGAAGAACAGCAAGGCCTGTGAAGAATGACCTGAAAATCAGGAACGAGCGGACAATAAAACAAAGATTTCTCAATGCCAACTGACCAAACACACTGAAAAGCAGATACAAACCTCACAAGCACAGACTGAACAACAGTTAAAACGAACTGAAAAATACGAGTCTCACAAGCGCGAATCGTCTCTCACCAAACTTCTACTAACACGAGATAAACACGAGATTAGCAGAAGGAGCCCAAAGGGTGTCGTACGGGCTATTGAACTTCCGTTTTATAGTCTCGCCGGACTTGATGTACGTCACCGCGTACTAGGCTGTCAAACTTTTGTGTGGTCGTGTGTAGGCAAGTCCGTTCGTTAGAAAGTCTGCCGCAAGTCCGCCGAAAGTCTGCAGGAAGTCTGTCGGACCGGCTGTCGGAATTTTGTAGATGAAAAGTCCGACCGTGTGTACGCGGCATTAGAGTCTTTCACC
Source organism: Aquarana catesbeiana (assembly GCF_042186555.1). Classification (NCBI taxonomy): domain Eukaryota; kingdom Metazoa; phylum Chordata; class Amphibia; order Anura; family Ranidae; genus Aquarana; species Aquarana catesbeiana. The sequence goes on along the minus strand of NC_133327.1, from coordinate 3,587,280 downwards.
CATTGTTGTTTGTGCTAATTAACCCTGCAATTGTATGAAGGCGTTATGTGTTGAGATGTATGATAATGTGTAGTGTAGTTAGGGAGTCACATCGGCTGCTTTAAGGGATTAGTTAATTAGCTCAAGTTAATTTATGTTTCTGATTACAGGTGTATTGTTAGAGTAATAGCAGCAGGAGGGGGGAAACTCCTCCTCTTTAACTGTGTATAAGACTTGTATTCTGGTTCTAATAAAACAGTCCATGTTCAGCAACTAAACAAGTATCATCTTGTTTTGTGCTTGTGAGCGGTTGGAATATCTGATATCTATATTTTGAGCACCAGCCGCCACTGGTGTCCTGCACAAAGCCCTGTCCTCAACCTTACTGAATAATTTTGGGTTGAATTGAAATGACAATTGTTAACCAGATCTTCTTGTCAAACATCAGTACCTGACACATTTCAAATTCTTATGGAAATCTTTCTCAGAAGAGTGGATGGGATGTGTGGTTCCGCAACAACTGGAGAGCCGTAGTTTGAAGATTCCTGATCACTCTAGCATGTCTTTAAAAAAGGTGGTTCCTCATGTGCCTTGTATAATGCCCAAGAAATATCGTTAGGAAAATACAAGTGGTTCGTGGCACATCTACATTCCAAATTTGGAACTTAAGATGGTCATGCACTATGCAATCTGATTGGCCATTCTCTGTACAACTCGATATTTAGGAAAAACGGTAATAGGAAGACAAACTTGAACAATTAATTCAAATTATAGGAAATCAAAAAGGCTCTTGCACTAAATCAAATTTATTTAAGATCTAACTGATTGCAGTGTATGGTTACCTTTAAAGATCAAGATCTGAAAATATTAATTTATTGGGTTTAGAAGCACTTCTCTGTTCTTTGTAATGTATTGAAAGATTTGGGTAAAAAAAGAAAAAAAAAAAACACGTTTCAAAGATATATTAGAAGTGATAGGAATGAGATTAGCATCAAAAGGGTTAATTAACTGAGAACACCTACTAATTGCCTAACAATACACACCCAATGAGATGAAATTAACCAATTGTGTTGGGCGTGCGCTATTATCAATGAGAAAAAACGCAGTTACCCTAGCAACAGTTGCCGTTTACATATGCGGATATTTCTTATCGCTTCAATGTGCGCCAGTTCGCACGTTCGATTAATGGCTTTTCCGGCACACCAATTGATGTATGAACTGGTGCAGTGCCTTCTTCTTAGTAAATCACCCCCATTGTCTTCTTGGCAGGTGCCAATTTCCATCTGCAGTAACAGCTGTCGGCCTGGGTACAGGAAAGTCCCTCTTCAAGGAAGACCCATCTGTTGCTATGACTGTGTCCCCTGTTCCATGGGAGAGATGACCAATCACACAGGTATCAGGTGGTGGAGTTTCTGAACTTTTGAAATAATAAGTGGCCATTTGGTTGGCTTGAAGGTCCAGCTGGGAAGGGGGCCCTGGGACAAAGCTGGAGGGTTTATATGCCCTAACAAGTAGCAAGAAGAGGAGTTTGTGAAGGCCTGACTCCAGCATTTTTTGAGTTAGTTGTGGATAGAGCTTGCCTTCACTTCTTGTCCCTGTGACACCTGTACAAGAAATGGGATAAGCTGTTATGTAGGACAGGAAATCATTAATAATATATATCTTATATATTATATATACTGTACTAAAGGTTATTCCAATAGAGAACACTATTTCAAATATAAGTAATCCCAATATCTAGTTTTCAGTGTGTTTGAGTACATAATAAGCAAATACAACTGACCCCATGTTTTTGAAAATTTGTGAACCCTACATTGAAACTACATTTACATAAGGCTAACAATGAATTCCTGTAGTGAATAATGGCTGCTGACATGATCTGTTAATAAGTATTAATGGATAGTTTCCAAATTCTTGTTTAGATGCTGGCGAGTGTACCAGATGTTCCTCCAATCAGTGGTCCAATGAGGAGAGGAACAGATGCATCCCAAGGGTCCTAGAGTTCCTCTCATATGATGAACCATTGGGAATGATGCTCATGATAATGGTTGTCATGTTATCAGTCCTGACTGTATGCATCTTGATTGTTTTCTTTAAAAATCAGGACACACCAATCATCAAAGCCACCAATAGGGAGCTTAGCTACATCCTGCTGGTGTCTCTCATTTTCTGTTTCCTCTGCTGCCTGGTGTTTATTGGTCAACCGTCCACTTTTAGTTGTCTTCTTAGACAAACCTTCTTCAGTGTGGCCTTCTCTATCAGCATCTCCTCAGTCTTGGCCAAGACTATTATGGTAATCCTTGCCTTTAAAGCCACCAGACTGAACAGTCCCTTGAGGAAATGGTTGGGTCCCACCATTCCTCGTAATGTTGTAGGACTTTGTTCCATGTTTCAGATAAGCATTTGTTCCGTATGGCTTCATAGGTCACCTCCATTTCCAATGCTGAATAGTGAGATTGACAGCCATAAGATAATATTTGAATGTAATGAAGGACAGAAATTATTTTTTTACATAACTTTGGGATTCATGGGATTTCTGGCCATGGTAAGTTTCCTAGTGGCCTTTCTAGCAAGGAACCTCCCAGGAAGCTTTAATGAGGCCAAACTGATCACCTTCAGCATGCTGGTCTTCTGCTCTGTCTGGATCTCCTTCATCCCAGCCTATTTAAGCACCAGTGGCAAATACACAGTGGCTGTCCAGATATTTGCTATCTTGGCCTCCAGCGCTGGACTGCTAAGCTGTATATTCCTACCGAAATGTTATATTATTCTGCTGAGACCAGAGGAGAACAGCCGTGAATTCTTATCAAGTAGTAAAAAGAGGATACATTTTGGTTAAAAGGGGGCATTGCTGTGTATAGTTTAGGCTACATAATAGGTAATTTGATCAGATTGGAGAAGATAAAAAAGAAATAAAGCTTGGTCACTGGGCGAAAAACATTCTCACTTGCGATTCCAAAAGCTACAATTCAAAAACATAGGAAATAATATACTTTCCTGGATTTACAAGTGGTCATTCCAGTTGGAGAAGGTTGTAAAAGTGACAATTTATTTTGAATGCCTCACCTTTCTGATGAACCAACAGATATATTGGCCAGTGCCAATCAGGAAGAGGTCTCAGAGGATCTTGCAAGGCGCTCTCTATCACGACTGAAGCCAGGTGACAACATTTACGATCCGTGGCCGGGATCAGAAGTAGCGCTGTTTGCAATATAAATTCTGCTTTTAGAGTCTATGTGACTCATTATTATATGAGTATGTTTTTTAATTGTATTTTAACCACATTTTCCAATAAATATATTGCACTATGGAGCGATTTTCCTTTTTTTGAGTTGAGTATAAAAACCAGTCCAGTGGCATTGGGATCCTTAATTTAAAGGGACCACTAGCATACTGGAGCCTGGTGCACTCAGGAGAGGAGGAGACACCAATTATTGAAATGAGCGTGCTATGACCTATATGTTATGTATAGGTCCATGTCTTAAGGTGAACGAGCAATCTATGTGGTGGTGGCAACGCTGGTGTGTTTGAAAAATAATTAATGGCAAATACATACTATCTCGATGATTTTTAAGGAATATGGTTGCATCTGTGTATGCATATTTTTTTTCAGGAGTCTGAACACCTAATGAAGATTCTGCACCATTATTCAAGGACGTTTGTTTATTTTACATAGTTTGTTCACATATATTTAACCACTTGCCGCCCCGCTCCTGCAGATATACTGCGGTGGGGCGGCACAGGCAGGCTCAGTCACATATATATATATATATATATATATACACGATTGAGCCTTTTCCAGGTTAGGAGCGTGCAACGTGCCCCTCCTGTGACCGCTGTGTCCATCAGACCCAGCAGATCACTGTTACAGGTATCCAGTTAACCAGGTACCATATGATTACTATGACTGGTGATATCAATCACATGATAACAATGTAAACAACCTGTCATGAATAGGTTTCCATTCACTAATGACTTGCTTACTGTTGTGAGCAGTGATTGGCCCAAAGCATTCACATTGTACCTAGCTACCTGTACCATGTAATTAGCTTAGCCAATCACAGATCACAACCATAAACAAGCTGTTTATGAATGGTTAACCCATTCATGACAGCTAAAACTATTTCTTATACAGTGATCATCACTGTATAAGCAATAACAGTTTAAAAAATAAATAAATATCCCTGATCACCTCTCCCAGAGTAGTACAGTGTTACAATGACACTGAGCTGCTCTGATGACACGATGTAAACAAATATAGCAAAAAAAGAAAGAAATGTTAAAAAAAAATGATAATAAAAAAATATTATTTACTTACTTTTTTAGATACTGTCACCAGTTAGTATCCCTGACCACCGCCAGACCAGTCATATGATGACGCTGTACTGCACTGGAGACAGTATGTAAAAAATAATTTATCTTCTTCTTTTTGACAATTTTGACAAAAAATGATAACTTCAAAAAACCTCATACTAAATACCTCAGACTGTCTACCCGGGGGTTAGAGGTGCCCCAAACCAAAGGCCCGAGTCTGAGAGAAAAGAACCGAGAGACAGGGTCTTACCTGGGGGTCAGAGGAGCCCCAAACCAGAGGCCCGAGTTTGAGAGAAAAGAACCGAGAGACAGGGTCTTACCTGGGGGTCAGAGGAGCCCCAAACCAGAGGCCTGAGTTTGAGAGAAAGAACCGAGAGACAGGGTCTCACCCGGGGGTCTGCGGTGCCCCAAACCAGAGGCCCAAGTCTGAGATGAAGAAGCCAAGAGACAGGGTCTCACCTGGGGGTCAGAGAAGCCCCAAACTAGAGGCCTGAGTCTAAGAGAGAGAACCGAAAGACAGAGTCTCACCCGGGGGTCCGCGGTGCCCCAAACCAGAGGCCCGAGTCTTAGAGAAAGAAGCCAAGAGACAGGGTCTCACCCAGGAGTCAGAGGTGCCCCAAATCGGAGGCCGAAGTCTGAGAGAAAGAGGTCAAGAAACAGGGTCTCACCCAGGGTTAAGAGGTGCCCCAAACTAGAGGCCCAAGTGTGAGATAAAGAAGCCGAGAGACAGGGTTTCACCAGAGGGTCAGAGGTGCCCCACACCATAGGCCTGAGTCTGAGATGAAGAAGCCAAGAGACAGGGTCTCAACTGGGGGTCAGAGGAGCCCCAAACCAGAGGCCTGAGTCTGAGAGAAAGAACCGTGAGACAGGGTCTCACCCGGGGGTCCGCGGTGCCCCAAACCAGAGGCCTGAGTCTAAGAGAAAGAAGCCAAAAGACAGGGTCTCACCCAGGGGTCAGAGGTGCCCTAAACTAGAGGCCCGAGTCTTAGAGAAAGAAGCCAAGAGACAGGGTCTTACCCAGGAGTCAGAGGTGCCCCAAACCAGAGGCCCAAGACTGAGAGAAAGAAGCAGAGAGACAGAGTCTCACCCAGGGGTAAGAGGTGCCCCAAACTAGAGGCCAGAGTCTGAGAGAAAGAAGCTGAGAGACAAGGTCTCACCTGGGGGTCAGAGGTGCCCCAAACTAGAGGCCAGAGTCTGAGAGAAAGAAGCTGAGAGACAAGGTCTCACCTGGGGGTCAGAGGTGCCCCAAACCAGAGGCATGATGGGACCTGTAGTTTTGCAACAGCAGGAGGTCCGCTAATTGCAAATCCCTGGTCTAATGCGACAGATGGACTTATTGCATTAGGGTGTGCAGCCCAAAGCTTAAACACACAACTTAAACACACTACCACAGCTTGCAAAATGACATCCTACCACCTGATGATCCTGCCAGTAACACTCTTTCTGTTCTAGGATGACAACACTCACTCACTGTACTGTATCTATGGAGGAGAAGGGTTGTCACCTTAATGCAGGATTCCAGAACACCTCCCACTCTCCTCCCCACCATAACACAGGGGGAGTTGTTCTGTGTTTCACAGAGATTAATAGCACAGAATGATTGATGACTGCAGGGTATACAAGACAAGACTGGATTTTGTCAGAATCAACAGGACTTTTTCGCACTTAAAGCGGAGTTCCACCCAAAAGTTGAACTTTCGCTTATCTATCTCCTCCCCCCCTCTGGTGCCACATTTGGCACCTTTCGGGGGGGGGGAGCAGGTTTTTGACAAGTACCCTGTCCCCACATCCGCCGGAAGTCCGGCCCCCTCCTCTTCCTTCCCCTACTGTTGGGCCAGTAGGAGAGTGCAGCCGCTCTTTGCACATGCTCAGTAGGGACCAGCAATGGCGGCAGCAGCACCCAACAGTTGATGGAAACATCACCTGCAGTGCCGACATCACTGGACTCCAGGACAGGTAAGTGTCCTATTATTAAAAGTCAGCAGCTACAGTATGTGTAGCTGCTGACTTTATGTTTTTTGAGGGGAAGGCGGAACTCCGCTTTAACAAAACAGATATAACAAAACACATTTAATGGTATGGTTATTCATTCATTGGGATTTATAAAACATGAGCTGAAAGATACAAGGAGGCTGAAAATGCTACTGCTCTGGCTGTCATGATGATTGAACCTTAATTCCTTCCCTTAAGCCACATGTGTCAAACACAAGGCTCGCAGGACAAATATGGCCCACCGGGCCATTTCATGTGGCCCTTACACCCAGGACTTTTTTTTCAGCCAGAACCCTGCAGACTGCTAAACCCTGCACCTGTATGTAGTGCACTCCTGAACTCTGCTCTCTGTACATAGCACACCCCTGACCCCTGTGCTCTGTATATAGCACACCCCTGACCGCTGTGCTCTGTATATAACACACCCCTGAACCCAGTGCTCTGTACATAGCGCACCCCTGAACCCTGTGCACTGTACATAGCGCACCCCTGAACCCTGTGCTCTATACATAGAAAACCCTTGTACCCTGTGCTCTGTACATAGTGCACCCCTGAACCCTGTGCTCTATACATAGCGCACCCCTGAACCCTGTGCTCTGTACATAGCACACCCCTGACCCCTGCGCTCTGTACATAGTACACCCCTGAACCCTGCGCTCTATACATAGAACACCCCTGTACCCTGTGCTCTGTACATAGTGCACCCCTGAACTCTGTGCTCTATACATAGTGCAGCCCTGAACCCTGTGCTCTGTACATAGCGCACCCCTGGCCCCTGTGCTCTGTACATAACGCACCCCTGAACTCCGCACATAACGCGCTCCTGGTATTTATTGCTCCTTTAAGATCCTCTCACAGGTAGTGCAGTTTGGCCACACCCACTGTTTGATGAGGTTTGAGGGGGGGTGTGGTTGAGTTCCTTCACCTATTCTAAAAAAAATCCAAAAAAGCCTGGGATAAATTTATATAGTCTTACCAACACAACTGGCCCTTTGAGGGCAACCATAATTCTGATGCGGCCCTCTAAGAAATTGAGTTTGACACCCCTACCTTACTCAATCCAAAAGTATTACAATCTATAACAAAGTTGCTTTTAGACAGAACTATTGGATCATTCACACATAAAAAGTAAAAACGGCAGTAGCAATAAAACTATTGGCAAGTTGCTACTATAACAATCCAAACAATATCCAAGGCTGGTCAGGTGTGGGCTATACAGGGTGGGCTATACAGGGTTTCAAAAGGAGACAGTATTTAGGCAACTGCCCTGTGTTGGTTCCACCTGCTGGAGAAACTGAAGCACTACAACCTCTGCACACAAGGATGGTTAAAGGGGTGTTTCGGTGTTTTTTAAAGTCAGCAGCTACAAACACTGTAGCTGCTGACTTTTAATAAGGACACTTACCTGTCCAGCGAGCCCGCGATGTCGCCCCCCCCCCGAGGCCGATCCGTCCATCGGATCAGCTGCCGGCGCCTCCATCTTAAAGAAGGGAAACAGGCAGTGAAGCCTTGCACATACACACATTCCTGATGACGCATGTGTGTATGCGAAACGCGTAGAGGCTTCTGGGTAACAGTTGTCGTCACTTCCTGTCACTGACCCACATCAGATAGAGGCTTGGAATGCACGCCGATTCCGGTAATCGAATACGGCGGAGCTGAACCTTAAAACAAACTGCTGGAAAGACTCAGTGCCGGTCCAGAGGCACTTTTAATTGTGAGTGTACATTTTAGACATTCTGGATATTGTTTTATTGGCTAAAATAAACATATTTTTTAAGTACATTGCACAATGATGGATGTTTAATCTGTTTTTTATGAGATACTAAGACTGCCTGCACATGAAGTGGTGAAAAGTTCCCTTTTTTAGAGCACGGATGTGGATTGAAGCACACTATGTACTGTGAATATATATGAGATACGGAAATGAACTCTGGGGATCATTGAAAGATATTTATATTCTGGGGTTGTAATATTTCACCCATGATATTTTGCACGTGATAATTTGTACTTTACAATGATTTACTGGCACATTGCACTTTGCGGTTTATAGGTTTTATTGCATAAGTTGCACACAAAGTATAGACACCATTTTAGCACTTTTTGGATTAGCGCAGTTACTCTTTCATATACATAGCTTTAGACCAGTGTTTTTCAACCAGGGTGCCGCAAGCATGACACCCATTTTGCTTTGGATTATAGATGGATTTAATGGCTCTGTGATCCATGGGGAGGACTGTGTGGTGATGGAGGTAATCTAATGTGATAGGGGGCTCTCATGTATAGAGGGTATTTGATGTTATGGGGGACTGTAGCATGAAGGGGGACCTTCAAAAATGACAGAGGCCTCCGATGTGAAGGGGGAACTTGATGTAAAAAGATGACTCTGATGTGATGGAGGGCCTCTGATTTTTTTTGATGGGGGTACTTTATTGTGAAATAGAGCTTCTGATGTATAGAGGTGATTTGATGTGATGGGGTGACTCTAACATTAAAGGGGGTCTTTGACATAGAGGGGACCTGTAATGTGAAGAGAGACTTTGATGTGATGGGAGACTCTGTCATGGAGGTACTCTGATGTGTGATGGGGATTCTCTGACGTGAAGGGGGGACTCCGACGAGATAGGAGGACTCTGGTATGTGGGCACTTGGATGTGTGATGGGGAGCCTCTGATAAGAAGGGGGGCTCTGATGAAAAGGGATACTCTGATGTGTGGTTGAGAACCTCTGATTGAAGGGAGTACTGTGATGTGAAAGGGAGACTCCTTTTGACAGACCCCTCTGGCCCTGGGTATTGTCGTTGGTTTCCCAGAGATTGCCATGCTTCAGATCCCCCTTTCAGGCTACATCTCCCAGCAGGGCCAGGACAAGGGGTGGGCTGGAGGGCTGGTGCCCTGGGCGCAATGGTTTACTGTAGGGATGAAGGCGCCTTCCTTCAGTTACAAGGCTGGGCAGTTGACATCTTTGCCCTGGGCACTGGATGACCTTGTCCAAACACTTCCAGAGTGCAACAGCTTAAGGTCAGTCACAAGCTAACTAAAGCATACTTGCTACATCCATCTTGTGGAAAAAAAGAGTTCTCCAGCTAGTAACATGACCTTTGTTACATAGTTTTATTGCAGTTTATGAACAGTAGAGGGGGATGTGGGCTAAGATACTCCAAAAAAATTCAGCAGGTACAGGTGGACAGATTCTCAAGATTAAATCCTTCAGTAGCAGCCTTAAATATTGCTGGAGGTAGAGGGGAGAGCCAGGCCATCTGACTCTCTGTATGAGCAGTTACAGTCCTTGCAGCTACCCTTGATGTCCAACCCTCAAAGCTCGGACACACCTGAAGCTCTAGGCAAAGGGTCCTACTCACAATGTCCACAGAGAGCTCCCTATCCTGACATTCTTCAGTGAAAGGGGTCCTTCTTCAGGCCAGCCTCCAAAGGTAGTGTCCTCCAGCAGATGTCTTCCACTCCCTCAGCCAAGCTCATGCTGAGGCCAAACAGCAACAGATCCTCAGTAACACAACTGCCTCCCAGACCAGAGGCCCAGTACAGAAAGATCCTGAGCAGACCTCCCAAACCTTTATCTTCTCCCCAGCCACCTTCTGGGTGCCCCCCTCTCAGGTCTATTAAATATTCATAACCCTGCTGCAAAATCTCCTACTCTTTCTGAAAGCTTCTTCCAGAGGCGGGCAGTAGCAATCAACCACAAGGCTTAGGGAGAGCTGACCGGATCTGGAAAATAAATTGCTGCTCTACAGAGTGCAGCAGAGCCAAAAACTAAATTTAGTCAGACTAGGGTATGACGCTACAGTTAAAAGGGCGCCATGCCTAAAAAAAAAGGTTGTATATTTAAGAACTGGGTGATAGGAGATCAAAAATTGGTACCACATCCCATTTAAACAACAAAAAGGGGAGGAGGGGGCAAGCGGGACTTTTAAGGTACCAGAGAGTAGAATAAATAATCAATTGTAGAAAAATATTAATTTTATTTAAACAATTCTTTAAAATCGCAGTAAACATTTAAAAGAATCTTGTATCATTTCTTTGGACATATACAACCACTTCTTACTCTACACGTTTCGCTCAGAAGAGCTTCCTCAAGAGATTTTTGGAAGTGTCGCATGAAGTAATATATACTTTAAGAGAAACAACAATTGTAAATGATTATGCTTGAAAATTGCCATGAATAAAATCGCATTGGCATGTCAATAAGGCACGCCTGTATACATTGTTATAATGAGATAATCATATATTATATAGATTACATTTTATACAAAATAATGATGAACTGAGAATGAAGGTTGAGAAATGTTGGGTTAGACTACTAGAGTCCAGGGGACTCAGATGGAGGAGGGGCATGAAATGCAGGCATGTAATTGGACGTCAGATTCCATGTTCCATGTACGAGTATCTGAATTGCATCGCCTCTCTACTATATTTTACTTATTGCCAGCCTTGCCAATACTATCTCCTGAAATTGTGTTTACGACCCCGGCCTTCTAAATGATGAATGGGAACATAATTATTTTGTTGCCAAAGTGAAGTAAAGTGGTAGTTGTGTGTTCATTGCTGAAGGCCACCATTGCTTTCTCCACTGCAGTGAAGAATACATTTCAGTCACTGACTGACCCCCATTTTACCAAGTGCAGTTAGCTAACTTGCCACTAGATGGCTCTGTTTCCAACATAGGCTTGGATAAGGAAAGGTGTAATTGGGTGTTAGGTTGGCTGTAGTCGCTGTGACTCTTTTACAGTTGTTTGATGATGACTATGAGCAGGATGAAGAAGGCCTTTTAGGCCAGGATTCTGAAGTGAGTACTAGTACACCTGAGAAGGAACACATCTTCTGGGAGCATGCCCGGCTGGGCAGAGCTATGGGGACATTGTGAGAGACTGGTATACTAATGAGGGCACCTTGATTACACTCAGTGATGGAAGCTAAATTCTGTGGACTTAATATACATGGAGGAAGAGGTCCCAACTCTGTGGTGCTCCCAAGGAGAAAGGTGGTACAAAGGGAAGATGGCTTAAAGTTTGTATGCTGGCGTTCCTCACCTAAATGACAACTGCTCCTCTGTATGTGTTTCATACCAAATTCTTTTAGTATCTCAATGTAATGTTAGATGTCACAGCCATCTTTAAGAAGCTACAGCAACGTGCAGAAAGTACATTTCACATGTAGGCATTTCTTTATTCTTGAATATTAGGCTCCATCCACACTTGTGCAATTTTTCATGCCACCTTGGACATCAAAGTTGCATGACAAATTTCACCCTATTCTTTTCAATGCCACCCATTCAAATCAGTGCAACCTAAAGTCGCAGTGACTGTGAAAAGGTGCCCGCGCTACTTTGGTGCGACTTTGCATGCAACTTTGATCCATAGAATGTAAAGTCTGATCAAAATCAAACCAAAAGTTACATGAAAGTCGTACTGGAAATTGTGCAACTTTGGAGATGCGCTAATGTGAATGGAGCTTTAAGACCCATGGCCAGGGATGCCGTGAGTGGGTCTAAGGCTGCATTCACACTTGAGCATCATGTCTTTAAGCGTTTTTTTCAGGCATTTTGTCCCTCTTTTTTTTGTGTATTTGTATGCACGTTTTTGAGCGTTTCTATGGCGGTTTTTAAGTATTTTCGAGTTTTTTTATTTTTTTGGCCAATAGAGAAAAATATCATCTGTTTCATCATCAGTTGTTATGTTTTTCAGATCTTTCATCCACTTTTATTTAATATTTATTATTATTTATTAATTTCTTTACTTGTTTTCTTGGTTAGGGAGTTAGGGGCTAGAAATAGGGGTTATGGGTTATGATTAGGGGTACATTTATTTATTTATTTCATTTACTTTTTTGGGGGGGGGGTGGTAAGGTTAGAAGTTAGGATTAGGGCTGGTTTTAGGGGTGGAGATTAGGTTTAGGGGTTAATGTAAGGGTTAATATTAGGGTTAGGGGTTAGGATTAGGGTTTAATATTAGGGTTAGAAGTTGGGGTTAGGGGTTATTTTAGGGTTAGGGGTTAGGATTAGGCGTTAATATTGGGGTTAGGTGTTGGGATTAGGATTAGGGGTTAAAATTAGGGGTAGAGATTTGGATTAGGGCTGGGGTTAGTATTAGGGTTAGGGGTTAGGATTAGGGTTGGGGCTTAGTATTAGGGTTAGGGGTTAGGATTAGGGTTAGGGGTAATATTTGGGTTAGGAGTTAGGATTAGGGGTTAATATTAAGGTTAGAGGTTTGGATTAGGGTTGGGAGTTAATATTGGTGTTAGGGGTTAGGATTAGGGTTAGGGGTTAAATAAATAACCCCCATTGTCACTGAAAACACCAACTTTAAAACAAAAAAATGCTTTTGAGCATTGAAAGAAGAAGCCACACATTGTTGATTCTCAACCTTTTTAATCAAAGCACAATCACATGTGCATTTATAAAAAGGTTTTTAAACAAACCAACATGTTTGTCGTATAACAATTTTTTAGGTCATTAAAAGTACAAATTTCCTTTTGAGGTAAAACAGGCATGTTTCAAGCCAACAAGAAATAGACAACTCTGGAACTTACAAAGTTCAACTTTTATAGAAATTGAAGGCAATATCAGACATGAGTATTTATAAACTGTGTTTGATATTGCGTTCAGCAGATGGGTTGATGTCACCCCTCGAAAAGCCAAATTTTGAAGATGCACACAAACTGCTGAATGTCAACATGTGCTAGCTGCCATCATGGGGGATCAAGGGGCGTGTTTTGTGGGTGCAACCCCTTCCTCTCAGCTACTTTATTATTGAGGGAGGGGTTGCACCCTCAAAACACGTACATCGATCTCCCGTGATGGCAGATAGCACATGTTGACACACTGTGTGCATCTTCAAAATTTGGCTTTTCTAGAATATGTCAAAAAATGTTCAAAAAATTGTCTGAAAAACAAAGCAGAAATAAGTTAGGGATTTCAATGGGTTTTAAACTCTCCCTAAAACATCAATGATGTTCTTCATTTTGTTTTGAACATCATTGATGTTTTGTTTGATGTTTTCCAAGTCCCTATTACACCCCATTATCTCCCCGATCAGGATCTGGGCACTTTCACTGGTGAAATGACTTTCATCCACAACTTCACAATCACCTAAAAATATATAAAAAAAACAAAAACACCATGTATTATAAATATGCCAGCATCCATCTCTTACCTGAGCCTGTGGTCGCAGACACTCACCTGTTGTGGTGACAATTTCCACCACGTCTTCCTCCTCCTCCTCCTCCTGTTGTATTTGTGGGATTTCCACTTCTTACTGAGGTGGGGGGTCTGTTGTCTCCTCTAATGAGTGGTGTCCTCCGAGTCTTTTCTCCCCTATGTAAAAAAAAAAAGGTATACTTAGCACACAGATATTTGATGGCAGAAATAGGAATATGAAACATTGCTTGGAAGTGGGGTACCATTGTCTGTTTTGGCAGAGTTGCAAGATGAAGAAATATTTTTTTCCTTTGTCAAGCTTGAATACTTACCTAATATTAATTGGGAAAAAATGGGTAGAGGGAATTAGTGGGACTTTATATGAGGTATAGGGGTGCCGTTCAGGTCCCCCCCTCCATCCCGGTTGAATGAAGAATAATAAAAAAATAAAAAAGGTAGCGGGACTTTATATATAGACACTCGGGAGCGGGAGTAAAATTAATAATTTTTAATGGAATCAAATGATTATAGAGTTTCTGTATTCGAATAATTCAATGCATAATGCTATATATAAAATCATTCGTACAACTATTACAATTCATTGAAACCAGAAAAGATATACATACATACATGTTCCAACAAGGAATCAATACATAATACATAATGTAAAAACATTTAGAGCATGATTACATGATTAATTGGAAAAATTGGAGACCAAAAAGAAAAGGGAGGGTTACAGATCATAGGGGGCAAAAAGCAAATTATTATGGAACGGCCTGGTAGAATGCATCAATATATACACTAGGTTGATATTGGCTCTACGCGTTTCAAGGTATTTGACCTATCATCAGGAGCAAGGAACCATAGTGATAATCTAAAAAAAGGGAAAAATGTTTAATTGAAGGAAAAAAAAAAAAAAAAAAAAAAAAAAGGAAAAAACTCAGGACAGGCAGGAAGGGTCCTCCATGATGGACCCGAACCGCCTGTGCACTTACATGTGTGATCCACACAGTGGCGGTGCGGCCACGAAACGCACAGGCCAAGCCAATCATGCCATGCACGGGAGCTGAGGGGACATGTAGCAACGGGCAAGACACAGGAATGGACGACGTCCCGCAGGAGTGTCATTGTAGGTGATGGTGAAACAAAGGGACCAAATCTGTAGGGGAAAGAAAATGAAGTGGCTGTGAAGTGGATGTGAGGCAAGGTGAAGGAAATGGGTGGAGAGGGAGGAGATGTGGAACAAAGGGAGGAATGAAGGGGGTTAAAAAAGAGGTTAGTGTGATTAGAAAAAAGGTTGAGAACATGAGAGAAGTAGATGGAATAGGAATAGGAAAATGAAAATGAAAAAGAGGAAAAAAAGAGAGGGTAAGATAGGCGGGGTGATATAAGAGGGGCAAGATAAGGAGCAGAGTAGAGAAGGAAGGGCAAGAAAAAAAGGAAAGGGCAGGAGTGAGAAGGAGGAAAGGGAAAATTGCAAGGATGTGAAAGTGATGAAGGGAAAGTGGAACTCGGTTTGAAAGTCAAGAATAATGAAGAAGAAAATGTGTACCTGATAAACAAAGTGTCCAGGCAAAATTGCATTGATGCATGGGTGATAGATAGGAAGGTGGAAACAAGTGTGTACCAAACGAGGTGCGGAATCCAAGCGGGAATGAGGTCCATAGCCGCCAAGCCCCCACAGTCATGCCCCCAACGTCAGACACTGGCCCACAGATGGGGAGAGAAGGGGAGGACGCCGACAGCCCAGGAACCAAACCAGTGATGGCTCCACAGGCGGCGGCGGCAGCCAAACCACCCCCCAATGGGCCAGGAGATGATGATCACTCGGACGGCACGCCGCGCTAATAAGGCGCCAGCGTGTCCGGCCGGGATGTGTGACGTCGACGCGCAGTGAGCACAACCCCGCCCACCCTCCGTCACAACAGGGCGGAGGGGGGGTCCGCAGTGCGCGTCGCAGCTCCCGAACAAGACCGAGAGGCAGGCCCGGCAGATCAGCAGACGCATGCACCACTGCGTGCATGTAAGAAGAAACGAGATAAAAAATAAATACAAAAAATTGGAAATAAAGCTAGAATTGGAAATCAAAAAAGGGGAAATGAGAAAGAACAATAACTAAGATTATCAAAGCAAATAAAATTAGTATTGGGTTGAAAAGTGATGTTAGTGATTATACAAGCAATTAAACCTCTGGCAGGTAGAGGTGGGAGTCAAAATAATATTTTAATGTAAATTTTTGGTTAGCGCCGCCGTGTGCCTATCATCCCTAATTGGTTAATATTAATTGGGAAAAAATGGGTAGAGGGAATTAGTGGGACTTTATATGAGGTATAGGGGTGCCGTTCAGGTCCCCCCCTCCATCCCGGTTGAATGAAGAATAATAAAAAAATAAAAAAGGTAGCGGGACTTTATATATAGACACTCGGGAGCGGGAGTAAAATTAATAATTTTTAATGGAATCAAATGATTATAGAGTTTCTGTATTCGAATAATTCAATGCATAATGCTATATATAAAATCATTCGTACAACTATTACAATTCATTGAAACCAGAAAAGATATACATACATACATGTTCCAACAAGGAATCAATACATAATACATAATGTAAAAACATTTAGAGCATGGTTACATGATTAATTGGAAAAATTGGAGACCAAAAAGAAAAGGGAGGGTTACAGATCATAGGGGGCAAAAAGCAAATTATTATGGAACGGCCTGGTAGAATGCATCAATATATACACTAGGTTGATATTGGCTCTACGCGTTTCAAGGTATTTGACCTATCATCAGGAGCAAGGAACCATAGTGATAATCTAAAAAAAAGGGAAAAATGTTTAATTGAAGGAAAAAAAAAAAAAAAGGAAAAAACTCAGGACAGGCAGGAAGGGTCCTCCATGATGGACCCGAACCGCCTGTGCACTTACATGTGTGATCCACACAGTGGCGGTGCGGCCACGAAACGCACAGGCCAAGCCAATCATGCCATGCACGGGAGCTGAGGGGACATGTAGCAACGGGCAAGACACAGGAATGGACGACGTCCCGCAGGAGTGTCATTGTAGGTGATGGTGAAACAAAGGGACCAAATCTGTAGGGGAAAGAAAATGAAGTGGCTGTGAAGTGGATGTGAGGCACTCACTCCTGCCCTTTCCTTTTTTTCTTGCCCTTCCTTCTCTACTCTGCTCCTTATCTTGCCCCTCTTATATCACCCCGCCTATCTTACCCTCTCTTTTTTTCCTCTTTTTCATTTTCATTTTCCTATTCCTATTCCATCTACTTCTCTCATGTTCTCAACCTTTTTTCTAATCACACTAACCTCTTTTTTAACCCCCTTCATTCCTCCCTTTGTTCCACATCTCCTCCCTCTCCACCCATTTCCTTCACCTTGCCTCACATCCACTTCACAGCCACTTCATTTTCTTTCCCCTACAGATTTGGTCCCTTTGTTTCACCATCACCTACAATGACACTCCTGCGGGACGTCGTCCATTCCTGTGTCTTGCCCGTTGCTACATGTCCCCTCAGCTCCCGTGCATGGCATGATTGGCTTGGCCTGTGCGTTTCGTGGCCGCACCGCCACTGTGTGGATCACACATGTAAGTGCACAGGCGGTTCGGGTCCATCATGGAGGACCCTTCCTGCCTGTCCTGAGTTTTTTCCTTTTTTTTTTTTTTTTTTTTTTTTTTTTTCCTTCAATTAAACATTTTTCCCTTTTTTTAGATTATCACTATGGTTCCTTGCTCCTGATGATAGGTCAAATACCTTGAAACGCGTAGAGCCAATATCAACCTAGTGTATATATTGATGCATTCTACCAGGCCGTTCCATAATAATTTGCTTTTTGCCCCCTATGATCTGTAACCCTCCCTTTTCTTTTTGGTCTCCAATTTTTCCAATTAATCATGTAATCATGCTCTAAATGTTTTTACATTATGTATTGATTCCTTGTTGGAACATGTATGTATGTATATCTTTTCTGGTTTCAATGAATTGTAATAGTTGTACGAATGATTTTATATATAGCATTATGCATTGAATTATTCGAATACAGAAACTCTATAATCATTTGATTCCATTAAAAATTATTAATTTTACTCCCGCTCCCGAGTGTCTATATATAAAGTCCCGCTACCTTTTTTATTTTTTTATTATTCTTGAATACTTACCTGTTTAGTACAAGCTTCACATATGGAGACACCCCTATAGTATAAACTGGAGCACCTGTGTGGGCCCCCTAATAAAAAGGGTGTTCTTTTGTCCCACACTAGTGCTCCTGAGTCCAGATGTGTAAACAGCTGCTGAGTGTCCTCTCCTTACACAGAATCTAGTTTGCATTTCATTCTAGTTACTAACCCATCTAGATAACAAACTTATTTTACGAGAAGTAGGCCAGAAAAAATTTATTGAAATGCATCTGCATCATGGTGGTTTATTGGCCGAACGAACAATGTTTCCTACGAATGAATAATGTGTCCATGAACATGAAAGTTGCCATTTTAAACTGTACAACAGTAAAGAAAAGCACAACTACTTACTTTTTTGCAGCACTCCTGATCCTTCTATACTGATCATGCTCCCTTAATTTGAGGTCCGACCACCGCTTCCTGAGTTGATCCTTGGATCACCGTACCCCAAAATTACGGTGCAGACTCTTCACAACTTTCGCCATGATTTTGGCCTTTCGGACATTGGGGTTGGGGTAAGGTCCATACTTCCCGTCATAGTCGGTCCTCTTCAGGATGTCGACCATCTCCACCATCTCAACAAAGGCCATATTTGATGCCTTAAATCATCTCCTCCAGGATCGTGACGTTTCTGGCTCCGGCCTTTCCTCCTCCTCGTTGCTGTAATTAGCACGCCATGTGCTCTTCTCCACTGAGCCGAACGAAAAGGGGCGGGGAATAGACTAGAAAGAATGTCAGGGGCGGGCTGAGTTTCATGCATGCGCAGTGTATATAAAACGTAACACGCGTGCGTAGTCCGTACGATCTGTGAGCGGAGGAAGGAGTAGAGGAAGCGCTGATCGTGATAACGAAGGTAACATTTAAACTTGGGCCTATACTGCTTAGGAATTAAGGCCTATATTGGGACAAGATTAGGAGACTTTAGCCTGACATTAGGGTTTGTCTTGTGTTGTGTTTTGCAGAGAAAATGGATATATTGAATGATCAGGACTTTATCCCCATATTCATTGATATGTTCAGGGAGCTGCCACCCACATTATAAGAATCCAACAAAGAGGAAGGTAGCGCTGGATAAATTGCTGGAATTTGTGAAGCCGGTGATCCCCACGACAGACATCACCTATTTGAAGGCCCTAATTGGTGGCATGAGGAGCACTTATCTAAGGGAACACAAGAAGGTCCAGGATTCTTGAGATCAGGAGCTGCAGATGCCATTTATGTCCCTAGGCTGTGGTACTATGACAGACTGCATTTTCTGGCAGGTCAGACTGAACCCAGGCCAGCACTCTCCACTCTTCCTTCAAGGCTTCCTTCCCCCTCAGCTGAGGCTTCTGACGCCTAACCTGGGCCTTCCAGGCAGCAACATGTGGAGGAGCCCAGCTTGAGCCAGGTATAGCATTCTTCAAAATATTTCTGTTGGTCAAATTAATGATGTTAATTCTATGTTAGTCTGGAGTACTAATTTATGATTGTGATTGATGAACCAAAAACTAAAACGATGTCCCTTTTTCATACACAGGAAAGTCTCAGCCAGGAGGTGGCCGGGCCCAGTAGCCTGCCTGATACCCAGGTCCTTCCCCTCCGCCTTAAAAAAAAAAAATGACAGGAAGAGGAGTAACCTTGTGGAGGCAGCAATTGGCCTATTTTGGAAGGCTACTGAGGCCCTCAGAACCCCCCACAGTGTTCAAGAGGACTTTGCATACATAACAGCCTGAAAAATGCAGGAAATGGAGGAGGGCCAATGCCTAATATGTGAGTTTCTCATCTTCCAAGCCCTAAATAAGGGGTTGAGGGGCCTACTCACAAGCCAAAGCCACGTTTGTGAGCTCAACCATGGTCCTCCTCCTCCTCCAGGTACTCCTTTTCCTCCTCCTGCCACACCTCCAACACCAGAGCCACAGCCTGGAAGGAAGCGTCTAAGGAAGACCAGAGAGTAATGGCCCTGGGTTCATTCTGGTCTGACAAAAGATGCAGGCTCTTGTATGACCACAGCCTAGGGACAATACATGTCATCTGCTGCTGTTCATGATCTCTTGGACTTCTGGACCAGATTGTACTCCCTTATATATGGACTCCTCAGGCCACCAATTTTGCAGTAAAATAGTTGATATGTGCCCTGGGGGCCAAAGGCTTCACCAATTTCTGCAGTTTATCCAGCGTTGCCTCCCTCTTTGTTTGGTTAGGACCCCTTAATAAAGGTATTTTTTTTCTATTATACTCGCCTATGTGTGTTTTCATTCAAAAAGGACAGTTTGTTTGTGAGGAGGCAAGTACATTTCAAAAATACAATGTGAAATTAACAAGAGACACCAACACCAAACAATCTCCTTGAGATGAAATAATACAAGATAATAATCGTGTTGTGGTAACTTGACACACAAAACACACCCAAAACTATTCTGGAGTTATAAAAAAAAAAAAGAAAAAAAAACAAGATCAGGATTTTAAAAAACCTAAAGAAAAAATTTTAATCTAAAAACATTAAAAAAAAAAAAAAAATTTTGGTAGTTGTGACAAATCAAAATATTATATTGATGAAATCACGATAAATAATAAAGAAAGAAGTTTGTGAGAAGTCTGTGTGAATATGAGCAGCAAAACAACTTCATTCTTCTAGCATTATAAAGAAGAAGAGAGTGCGCTGTATTAAACAATTTAAAACATTGCAGCCTGACGAAAGTTCTATATCCATTCCGAACACTAATTTTACCAGACCGAGCGGTTCCGTCTCTGAATTTATTCTGAGCCTGCGTGGCACTTTGTGCGTCGCAATTGGCCACACACGGTCGGAATTGACGCGATCGGATTTTGTTGTCGGAAAATTTTATAGCCTGCTCTCAAACTTTGTGTGTCCAAAATCCGATGGAAAATGTCCGATGGAGCCCACACACGGTTGGAATTTCCGACAACACGCTCCGATCGCACATTTTCCGTCGGAAAATCCGACCGTGTGTACGGGGCATAAGAATCAAACAAGAATGTGACTTTTCAGAAAGCATCAGGCAGTACACGATGGCGGACTTTGGAGCCCTCCATGACTTGATGCTGTTACTGGAAGAAAACAATGAGATCCTAGATTCCACAGCCACTAGTACACAGGCTATATATCACAGGAACCATTTATAGCCACAGTACTATCCAAAACATGTACTAATCCTGTCACCCCTAAGAAATTCAAGCCCAAGTCGCAAAAAATTCCCAATTTACCTACCAATCCTTATATTTGGGCTTTTCTGGTGGGCGTAGTGAGTGACATCAAACGTATGCAGGTTACTCCCTACCACAATAACCATACATTTGCCCAGAAACAGGCCATCTCCATATTGAGCAAACACCCAGATCTGGTCATTAAGGCATCAGACAAAGGAGGCAATGTTGTCCTAATGACCAAACAAAATTATGAGACAATGTGTTTCAACATATTGTTGAATAAGGACTGGTATCAACAAATTTCCCCCTCGCATGTTCCAGCATTTAAACTCCAATACCTAGCCATCATTAATGAGGGCTATCAAAGAGGCCTCACTGATCAGGAGACATATGATTACCTCAATAATAAACATCCTAAAGAGGCAACTTTCTATTCATTACCCAAGGTGCACAAAAATTGTGCGTCTCCCCCAGGCAGACCAATTAAATCGGGAATCGGTTCACTAACCGAAAATGCTAGGAGACTACAGTAATCGACTCGGTATTGATGCCTCATGTTGTGAGCCTATCTTCCTATAATAGGGATACGCTCGATCTGTTAAAAAAGATTGAAGGAATGGTGGTCCCTCCTGACGCCCTGCTCATATTAGGGTTAAGGGTTAGAATTAGGGTTGGGGGTTAATATTAGGGATAGAAGTAAGATTACGGTTTAGGGTTATGATTAAAGGCAACTCAATTTAATCATTTTATTTGTAATTATTACTATTATTTATGTATTTATTTATGATTCGTATTATTTATTTTATTTATTATTATTATTTTTTTTTTTTTATTATTGTATTTGAGCAGAAAAATGCTCAAAAATGCATGAACGTGCTCAAAAACTTGCAAAATTAACTTTCTTAATGCATTTCTATGGGTAAAAAAATGCTTCAAAAATGCCCCAATCTGCCTGACTCAAGCAGGTGGGTTTCTGTCCTATCTAAGAAGAAGTGGGGCGGGGACTTACATGGTTTGGCACCAATCGTAGTTCTCCCTTACACCCAGCCTGCTGACTGGACTGGACTTTTTATCAGATCCATTCAGAATTTCCAATGGGAATGAATGGAAGGTTGGCCAGATTTAATTTGTTCTACTTCATCTGATTAAACTGAATGGCTGAATGTAAAATGATTTTATTTTTTCCAAAGCAGCTGAATTGCCAACAAAAAAAAGTGCGCAAAAGATTTCCAAGAAAGGAACAAACATAAAGAGAAAAAGGAGAATAAATAAAGTTAATGTTTTGTAAAATTGTTCAGCTCAGCAATTTAATAATCTGCATAGATAGCAGGAACACGTCTCTTCCTCTGTCCTGGTCACACTGGCAATGTCAGGGATAAACACTGCTGTTTGGATTACTGATCTGCAGGAATGACGCTAGAGTAAAGGTCAATGGCCCCTCTCTGCAGAAAAACAAGTTTTGTGCCTTGTACATGTCACTTCTGTAATACTGTCAAGTGAACACTAGAGGGCAGCAGAGCACTTCCCTTTATACATCACTGCACACACATGACCTAGTCATACTGCCAAGTGAGCACTAGAGGGCAACAGAGCTTCTCTCTGCACACCGCACTGTACTCATCTGATTCTTTCTTACTGTCAAGTGAACACTAGAGGGTAGCAGAGCTCCTCCTAGCACACATCAGTGATCACTTATTTGATTTTATGAAACTTCCAGGTGACCCCCTAGAGCAAAGGCAGCCACATTGTATATTTTTCCAATTTTTTGTGGACCAAAAATAAATACATTTTATAAATGAATGACTCAGAACAAAAGAGAAAGAACTTTAGTAAGAGTCCCCATCATGGTCCCCATTAGAGTCCCCCTTACACCAGGATCCTCATCAGAGCTCCCTTTACATCAGGATCCCCAGCAGAACCCCCCTTACATCAGGATCCCCAACAGAGTACCCCTTACATCAGGGTCCCTATCAGAGACCCCGTTACATCAGGGTCCCTATCAGAGACCCCGTTACATCACAGTCTCCATCAGAGTAGCACCTTACACCAGGGTCCCCAGCAGAGTCCCCCTTACATCAGGGTCCCTGTCAGAGACCCTATTTCATCACAGTCCCCATCAGAGTCATCCCTTAAATCTGAGTCCCCTTCAGAGACCACTCTCCCCTTACATTACTGTTCCCATCACAGTCCCTCTTACATTGGGTCCCTGTCATAGATCCCCTTACACAGGGTCCCCCCTTACATTTGAGTCCCCATCATAGTCCCCCTTACATCAGAGTAATCCTCATACACCAGGGTCCCTATCAGAGTTTATTTATCATCAAAATTCCCCTTACTTCAGGGTTTCCATCACAGTCCCCTTGCATCTCACCCCCCCTTTAATTAGAGTCTCCATCAGAGCCCCCCCCCCTTATATCAGGATCTTCATCAGAGTCGCTCCTTACATCAGGGCCCCCATTAGAGTCCCCTTTACATCAGGTTCCCCATCAGTGTCCTCCCTTACTTTAAGGTCCCCATTAGAGTACCCCATTACTTTGGGGTCCCCATCACAGTCCCCCCACCCCTATAACCATTCTAATCCTTATAATGTCACTATAGTAGCAGGGTGGGAGCTGGGAGGTGGAGCGGGTCTAGTCAGAGGTAGTTCTGTCCCCCTGTGAATGCTGGGGCAAGCACATCATTGGTTGCTGGGATGCTGGCAGCCCTAGTCTCCAGAACCTGCTCTGGAGCCTGTGATAAAAAGGAGGGAGGTTAGAGGGGTAAGCAGAGGCCATAGGCAACCTCTGCTGAGCTGAATCCTCATCCTGTGCACATTGAGGATTTGCCACTGACCCTAGCCACAGGCCAGATCAAATCTTGTTGCTCGTGGACCAGATGAGGACCGTGAGCCGTTATTTGGAGACACCTGCCCTAGAGGGCAGCAGAGCTCATCTCAGCACAAATCACTACACTCACCTGATTCTGCCATACGGACAAGTGAGCACTAGAGGGCAGCAGAGCTCATCTCAGCACAAATCACTGCACTCACCTGATTCTGCCATACGGACAAGTGAGCACTAGAGGGCAGCAGAGGTCATCTCAGTACAAATCACTGCACTCACCTGATTCTGCCATACTGACAAGTGAGCACTAGAGGGCAGCAGAACTCATCTCAGCAGATATCGCTGCACTCACCTGATTTTGTCATACTGTCAAACTAGCACTAGAGGACAGCAAAAAGGCCAGGGGTGCACACATGCTGCAGCCGCTGCAAGAACCCCCCCGTTGCTTGTATCACTTGCTAAAAACTACCCATTCAAGTGAAAGGAGCTACTGTGCAAGAACTCCACAACTGTGTGCAATTCGCATGGTTTTGATGCGCTTATGCAGGGATCAAGGGGTTAGGGGAACAGATTTTGGTTGGTTAGGAGACGTTTGGGGGGAGGGACTGATGTGTTACTCACCCACAACAGGACAGAATCATGTAATGAGGCCTGCAGCCTCAGAGGCACTGTGAAAAGTGTACTTAATTGGCTGTGGAGGATTATATATACAGACTGAGGTGTATAGTTTATGAATATTCCACTCTAGTTATATTACATTATAATCATTATGTTACAATGTAGACTTCTGAGCCAACATACAGGCACAATGCTCCGGAATGCTCAATATCCTTTAGACTGAACTGTGACACTGTAGCTTTATTATGGTAAAGGGTAACTTCAGCCAGATAATCCCAAATAGGAGTAAAACACAAACAATGGAAATGTAAGATCTGACAGGGTTACACGACAGCAGCTCACACTGCAAGCCTAGTTTCAGTTTTCAGCTGGTGTGTGTGTGTGTCAGTCAGATGTCAGGTCATGACCCTGCCTGGATTGTAAGTCTGTGTTTTTGGAGGAACTCTTGTATTATTGTCTGGAGCTGTGGAATTGGAATGGGGTGAGAGAGCAGTGCGGGGAAAGGTAAAGGGAAAACACTGACTTTTAGGAATCTAAGCAATCAGAGGAGAGATGAGCGTCCAGAGATCAGAGTACAGCCAGGTCAGAACAACGCGCTACAGACAGATATATACCACCCGCGTCATCACTGACTGAGAACATTCAAAATGTCCTGGAGAATTATGTACAAATCACAAACAACATGGCAGAGGGATTGTAGCCATACTACGGAAACAACACAGCAGAGATCTGGATAGATAGATAGATAGATAGCTAGATAGATAGACTGTACACACAAACATACACAGACAGCACTATGTACAGGGTAAAGAATTAAGGGGTGCCCTATGTAATGAGTACAGAATTAAGAAGTGCGTTATGTACATGGTGCAGAGTTAAAGAGTGCGCTATGTACAGGGTGCAGAGTTGAGGAGTGTTCCATGCACAGGGTGCAGAGTTAAGGAGTGTACTATGTACAGGGTGCAGCGTTAGGGGTGCGCTATGTACAGGATGCACAGTTGAGGAGTGTTCCATGTACAGGTTGCAGAGTTAAGGAGTGCGCTATATACAGGGTGCAGAGTTAAGGAGTGTGCTATGTACAGGGTACAGAGTTAAGTAGTGTTCCATGTACAGGGTGCAGAGTTAAGGCATGCGCTATGTACAGGATGCAAAGTTAAGGAGTGTGCTATGTACAGGGTGCAGAGTTAAGGAGTGCGCTATGTACAGGGTGCAGACTAAAGGCGTGCACTATGTACAGGATGCAGAGTTGAGGAGTGTTCCATGTACAGGTTGCAGAGTTAAGGAGTGCGCTATGTACAGGGTGCAGAGTTAAGGAGTGTGCTATGTACAGGGTACAGAGTTAAGGAGTGTTCCATGTACAGGGTGCAGAGTTAAGGCATGCGCTATGTACAGGATGAAAAGTTAAGGAGTGCGCTATGTACAGGGTGCAGAGTTAAGGAGTGCGCTATGTACAGGGTGCAGAGTTAAGGCGTGCGCTATGTACAGGGTGAAGAGTTAAGGATTGCACTATGTACAGGGTGCAGAGTTAAGGAGTGTGCTATGTACAGGGTACAGAGTTGAGGAGTGTTCCATGTACAGGGTGCAGAGTTGAGGAGTGTTCCATGTACAGGGTGCAGAGTTAAGGAGTGTGCTATGTACAGGGTGTAGAGTTAAGGAGTGTGCTATGTACAGGGTGCAGAGTTAAGGAGTGTGCTATGTACAGGGTACAGAGTTATGCCGCGTACACACGAACAGACTTTCCGGCAGACTTGGTCTGGCGGACCGGACTCCGTTGGACAATTCGATCATGTGTGGGCTCCAGCTGACTTTTTTCCCCAAAAGTCTGATGGACCTAGAAATAAAACATGTTTCAAATCTTTCCGATGGACTCGAGTCCGGTCAAAAAGCCACTCGTCTGTATGCTAGTCCGAAGGACTAAAACCGACACTAGGGCAGCTATTGGCTACTGGTCAACTTCCTTATTTTAGTCCGGTCGTACGTCATCATGTACAAGTCCATCGGACTTTGGTGTGATCGTGTATAGGCAAATTCGTTCATTAGGAAAGTCAGTTGGAAGTCCATCGGATAGACCGTCGGACCAGTCCAGTCGAAAAGTCGGCTTGTGTGTATGCAGCATTAAGGAGTGTTACATGTACAGGGTGCAGAGTTAAGGAGTGTTCCATGTATAGGGTGCAGAGTTAAGGAATGTGCTATGTACAGGATGCAGAGTTAAGGAGTGTGCTATGTACAGGGTGCAGAGTTAAGGAGTGTGCTATGTACAGGGTGCAGAGTTAAGGAGTGTGCTATGTACAGGATGCAGAGTTAAGGAGTGTGCTATGTACAGGGTACAGAGTTAAGGAGTGTTCCATGTACAGGGTGCAGAGTTAAGGAATGTGCTATGTACAGGATGCAGAGTTAAGGAGTATGCTATGTACAGGGTGCAGAGTTAAGGAGTGTGCTATGTAC
Source organism: Aquarana catesbeiana (assembly GCF_042186555.1). Taxonomy (NCBI): domain Eukaryota; kingdom Metazoa; phylum Chordata; class Amphibia; order Anura; family Ranidae; genus Aquarana; species Aquarana catesbeiana. Next base: position 3,560,621 of record NC_133327.1, on the reverse strand, counting down.
AGGATGCAGAGTTAAGGAGTGTGCTATGTACAGGGTGCAGAGTTAAGGAGTGTGCTATGTACAGGATGCAGAGTTAAGGAGTGTGCTATGTGCAGGGTGCAGAGTTAAGGAGTGTGCTATGTACAGGATGCAGAGTTAAGGAGTGTGCTATGTACAGGGTGCAGAGTTAAGGAGTGTGCTATGTACAGGATGCAGAGTTAAGGAGTGTGCTATGTACAGGGTACAGAGTTAAGGAGTGTTCCATGTACAGGGTGCAGAGTTAAGGAATGTGCTATGTACAGGGTGCAGAGTTAAGGCGTGTGCTATGTACAGGATGCAGAGTTAAGGAGTGTGCTATGTACAGGGTGCAGAGTTAAGGAGTGTGCTATGTACAGGGTACAGAGTTAAGGAGTGGTCCGTGTACAGGCTGCAGAGTTAAGGAGTGTGCTATACAGGGTGCAGAATTAAGGATTGCGCTATGTACAGGGTGCAGAGTTAAGGACTGCGCTATGTACAGGGTGCAGAGTTAAAGAGTGCGCTATGTACAGGGTGCAGAGTTAAGGAGTGCGCTATGTACAGGGTGCAAAGTTAAGGATTGCATATATTGCAGGCCAGTTTACTACCCCGCATCTGTATGTTCAAGTGAGAGTAGCAAGCGGGAGGGTAAGGGGCCAGATAGATAGATAGATAGATAGATAGATAGATAGATAGATAGATAGATAGACTGAGGCAAAAGAGGAGGCTGCTTTGGTGTTGTGACAAAGGTGGGATGTCTGGTCTGGAACTTTCTCTTACCCCCCTGTAGAATATTCCAGATCGTGAACATCTGTCCTCATACACTGGTAGTGGAGATCCCATTTCTTCAACCATTTATATTTATTTCACCTCCTTTTTTCCCTTTAGAAATGAGCCAATGGTTTGGTCCAAGCTGTGCCCCTCCAGCCCCCTGGTCAATGTGAGCCAATCATATATACTGTAGAAGGGGTATTTCTACCATATAGAACAATGTCATGCTGTCACTACTTCCCAACGACTTGCACCCTTTGTATCCCTAGGAACCACTGACATCACTGGAATCCCCACCATGTGAGCAAAGCGTTGGGGATAGAAGTGACATCACTGCCCAAATATGGTCACTGGGGCCATATTTGCTCAATGATGTCAACAATGTCCCTGCCCCTTCCATTATATAGCTGATAACAGCTCTGGGAGCTGCAATTCAGCTAGTGTAACATCTGGATCTGTCGCGTGTGGAGGGACTTCAGGCTTTTGTTTATTCGGTGAGTCCATGGGCAGCGGGCATCTTGATTGATGATGGATTTACAAGGGAAATTTTTGGGGAATTCTTTTTTAATAAAGAATTCTTTGTGGGTGAGTATGTGTACTATGTGCCTCTACTGATTCACATGGGGGTGCAGCATCAGGAGACCCTTTTTAACGGGGACTTTAAGATTCCAATAAGCCGCCTGCCTGCAGATCCCCCACAGCAACTGGCCAGTGTTGATCCCCCACAGCAACTGGCCCTTGTCCTCATCAGCATTCCTGAAGGCATGTAGCCTAGTATAGTTTTGGGGGGGTAGGGCAGACACTCATCCTTCCCCCCCTTTCCAAGCTGCATGCTTGGATTAAGGGTCTAGTGTGGATTTCCTGGGGTACCTCACACATTTTTTTTAGGCCCCCCCTTAAAGTCTATACCAGAGTCAAAGGGTCTTGTATGTAATTTGGGGGTGAATATTTATGATAAAAATATATGGTTTAAACAGCAAATGCCATTTCAATGCCTGCTTTTTTTCTTTTTCAGGAACAAAAGTTACTGTTCCTCTTCTGTGACGTCAGAAACCGGAAGCGACAAGGATTTCGTTACATCCAGTTTCAATTTTTTTTGTTGACAGGCCATTACAAGCTTTTACAGCATCTGATCAAACCAGATGCTTTGGAGGCCAGAGGAGAGATATAGGGTCTAATAGACCCCAGATATTTCCAAAATGCGAACCTGCCCATGCTACCACAAGGGATGTTGATCATCCTGTGTGATAGCAATAAAGTTGATAAAAAAGATACAGCGTAAAAAATAAAACATATAATTAAATACATGTAGCACCCTCTAGCATGGCTAGAGTGCTAGTGATAGGATTTTTTTTAGTGCAGGTAAATTCAGGCTTGACTGGCAGGCATGCCTGTGAGTTTATTTTCTGCGTCGGGGTTTTGAGAGACTCAGGAAAGGCTGGATGACTCAACAGCATCTCTGGTGACTGCTCCCTGCTTGCTAGAAACTTGGAGAAGATTCCAGAAGCAGTTGGGAGGGGTCTAGGAGGAGCTGGCTGGAGATGGGTTGGCAGGGGGCAGGCCCCCTCAAATACTCAGGGTCAGCCCAGGTGGGGCAGTGTGGAGTTTGGGTCGAAGATGGACATGGAGTGTTAGGCTGTCAGAGGCCTTTGAGGGTAGCCCCCTAGTTTGGGGGGGGGGGGGTGGAACTTAGGCCTGGGCTCGAGTGGGGAAGGGACCACTCTTCGTGACACACAGGGGGATCCTAACCAGGAGGCACGGGAGCAAGGAGAGGACAGCAGGAAGACACTGCTGGGCAAATCACTAGGGAGGAAGACAGCCAAGAGGGCTGGTAAATGGTATAGTCAGAAGACTGAGAGGCATGCCTGAAGGGACTGGGTGCAAGCAGTCTGGGATGGATGCAGAGTCAGTCTGGGAGGACTGTGGAGAAGTAGCCAGGAGGAGGGCTAGTGAAAGGGGCAGCTTCAGCCAGATGGGCTGGCAGTGCCTGAAGAGGTGGCACTGGGAGCAGTAGCCACAGGAAAAGTACAGCTAGCACTTTTTGCTACACTACCTAAGGGGCCCCTGGTCCCTGCTTGCAAAGAGCATTTGCTATGATCTGATTGCACTCTTGCCAGACGCAGTGGTGGCTGGTGTTAAGAGGGCACCCCCCTCAGGGTCGGTCAGTCGGTAGTCGGGGCCCTGCACTTACCCCATATCACGGGTAGCGCTCCAGGCGACGGGCGGTGGCGGCTTCTTTCCAGGCTGCTCCCTCACTTCCCCTGCGTCTCTTCCCTTCTGGTGGCCAATCGGGTGACGGGTCTCAGGACCCACTTCCTGATTAGTCGGGAGGAGAATCAGTGTTACAATAGTGAATATTCATTCGCTATTGGCACCCAACTGGGTGGGCTTTGGCCGCTGTGCTCTGCGTCCCGAGCCCACCCTTTTTTTAAGCCTATTAGAGCCTCTGGCTCTAATCACGTGCTTCAAAAAAAAAATAAAAAACACTGATTGGAATCCATGTGTCTGGTGTCCTGTATGTAGATAAGGGGGCCGAACACATGGATGGGGGGGCGCACCCGTGCGCCACCTATGGACGGGCCGCCACTGGTCAGACCATCCTTACAGTGCTAGCTGGTCCTAGGAGATGTAGTTCTACAAGCAAGTCTGTACTGAAGGTAGAAGAGGAGAAATGTATATACTGAATGTTAAAAGTTGCGTCCATGAGGAGTTTCTTTGCGGATCAAATGGGCATCCCATAAGAACCAAACTATTAGATAAGCACCTGAACGACCGCAATATCCAGGGATGTACAATGTAATACTGACATATAATCACACACATGGGTTGGACTTAATGGACTTGTGTCTTTTTTGAACCCCACCTACTATGTAACTATGTAACCCTTACCCCATCCAAGTTTAATCCCCCTAAAATAAAAAAATAAAAAAATAAAAAAACAAAGCTGCAGTTATAGAAGAGGAACCATTATGGAGAATAAAGAAACTCCATTATTTGTTGCCACCATCCCAAATATGCTATGTATTGAAGAAGATAAGTACCCCCGGGTACTATGGGACTTTAAGGGCAAACTTTTGAAAACACAATATTTTGAACACATAGAAAAATGTATTATTTTATAAAACAGTGTGACGGTGTGAAACAACACTATACATAAAATAGTACATAATATACATATAGTATGAGAAAGACACTTCTCCTGTAGCCCGACGCGTTTCGGGAAATTCGGTCCCTTCTTCAGGGGAAGGAAGGAGATAATAGTTGGAGATATTCAATACTATATTCATGAAATCGAATATTTATAGAAAAATTATTAGGATAGAGCTGAACAGGTGGAAAGACACATATCCAAAATGGAAAGAATGACCAGGTGGATGACGAAGCGGACGTTGCTGCTCTGGGATTCTCCTGGGAGACTAACGCTAACACCGCACACCAAGGACTGATATTCCTACAATCCCAGTCTTATGTTGGATTTTGCAAGTCGGCTGCAGAGACCTATTTTGGGGATCCTTGTGAGGGACTTCTCGAGCCCAGAGGATTTGTCATCCACCTGGTCATTCTTTCCAATTTGCATATGTGTCTTTCCACCTGTTCAGCTTTATCCGAATAGATAGATAGATAGATAGATAGATAGATAGATAGATAGATAGATAGATAGATAGATAGATCGACAGACAGACAGAGTGATGTAATGTGCCGTGGTGGAGGGTGCATGGTGTTTTCTCTCTCTCGTTGTTTTTCTTTGCAGTCAGGAAAACTTTGCTTGAAGTTTAACCAGAAAGTTTAATGATTACATTATTATCTGATAACAACGGAACAAACAAGCCCTGTGAGAGCAGAGACTGGAGGACTGTATGAGACACAGAGAGCGTGGACAGCGTGAGTATTTCTGAGGGCTGGCTGGGTATCCCTGGGGATGGGACCCATTGGGGCCCCACTGAGATGGTGGGCCAATCTGGAGTTCTTCCATTTTTGTTGTTCTTGTTATAGGTGGACATATTTTTGGTGCCCAGTCAGGATTCACAATTTAGTGACATGTAGGGATTAATTTACCAAAACTGGAGAGTGCAAAATCCAGTGCAGGTCTGCAGGGAAACCAATCAGCTTCCAGGTTTTTTGTCAAAGCTTAATTGAACAACCTGAAGATTGAAGCTGATTGGCTACCATGCAGAGCTGCATCAGATTTTGCACTCTCCAGTTTTAATAAATCAACCCCTTAGTGACTGAGTTTGTTGCATTATGACTGCACAGTAACCACATTCAGGGCTCAGGAGTTCCATTCATTACCAAGGAAACTCTCAGAGTTGGACACATTGATTCGCAGATCATTGTTTTTTGTGGCAGAATATGGTAATTTTTTCTACTCATTTATAGAACTTTGACTTTCCTGTGTAATGCTTCATATGGAGCCAAGGATGTCCAGATCAGCTTCACCTTGAGGAGCTTACTACATTCTGTCCTCATGCCCTGGGTTCTAGGGATGTCCTGGGCTATGGGGAAACTGGGATGTCCTAGGTTCTAGGGGATCTGGGAATGCTTTGGACTCTGAAGGATTGGGGGATCTGGGGATACTCTAGAGGACCATAGGTTGTCCTGTGCTCAGGGGGATTCTGGGATGCTCTAGGCTGTAGTGAAAACAAGAATGCTCTGGGATATGGGGAATTTGGCCAAGCCCTGAGCTCTGTGAGATCTGTGAGCAAGCATATACCAAGAAGGAGGAAAGGGAACCAATAAGATGGAGTACATCACAGTACCAACCGTCCACACACTCAATATGAGCAGGGCTCAGTGACCACAACAGCATATGAAAAAATAAGCACTGAGTCTAATATAATAGTCAATTTAATGAATTTATTGAAAAAAGACCAATTGTAGAAAATACAACATTTCAACATCTAACACTATAGATAGACATATAGGTCTGGGGACAAGGACAAATGACAAACACACACAAGACAAAATGATAGACACCACCCACATAAAATATAGTCACAAATAATGCACTGTATATACAGATTAGGTTAAACACATCACCAACCAAGCCTATATCTCATTAAATTGAAGGCAACGGCCCTTGCAGTATTAAAAAAATTATATATAAAAGGGTATATGCCAGTCCGTGGCTAATAGGGGATGGGGCTGTGTGACAGGGTCAGTCCAAGGAGTGAGAACAGAAAAGCCAAGGGTATCCACCGTCTGTAGGTCCACAGGTCATATGTGGTTCACTTGGCTATGAAGGGTAATCATTGCTGCAAGTCCACAGATTAATGTGATCCAAAAAGCCCCTGCAGACACAGATGATGCGTTTACCCTAATCTGTATATACAGTGCATTATTGGTGACGATATTTTATTTGGGTGGTGTCTATCATTTTGCCTTGTGTGTGTTTGTCGTTTGTCCTTGTGCTAAGATCTATATGTGTATTTATAGTGTTAGGTGTTGAAATGTTGTATTTTCTACAATTGGTCTTTTTTCAATAAATTCATTAAATTGACTATTATACAATTCTGGTAATTGTTTTCTAGGGCTCACCTATGTGGCACTTGGTACTGTGTCGTCTATCTGACTCAGTGCTTATTTTTTCATACGAGATCTGTGGGCACCCTGGACTCCAAGAGATCTGGGCATTCCTTTGTGTCTGAGAGATCTAAGGTTGGCCTGGGCTCTGAGTTATCTGAGGATGCACTGGGCTTTTGGTAATCTGAGAATGCGTTGGGCTGTCCTGGATCTGGGAATGTTCTGGGCTGTGGGGAATCTGATGATGCCCTGGGCTATGGAGGATTCAGGAATGCTCTGTGAAATTTGGGAATGCCCTAATGGAATTTGAGGATGGCCTAGATTTTAACAGCTCAGGAGATGTCCTGGTCTTTAAAAGATCTGGGGATCCTCTAGGGCTTAGGGGATCTGAGGCTGCCTTGGGCTCTGAAGAATCTGATAGTTCTCTGGGCTTTAATGATCTGGGGATGCCCTGGGCTCTGGGGGAACCTGGACATGCCCTGTGCTTAAAGAGATCTGTTGATGCTCTTGGTTCTGGAGAATTTGGGGATGCTTTGTGCTTAATGGGATCTGGGGATGCTCTGGGTTCTAGAGGAACTGGTAATGCCCTGTGCTTAATAGAATCTAGTGATGCTCTGGGCTCTAGAAGGTCTGGCGGTTCTCTGGGCTTTAAGGGGTTCTGGGGATGCACAGTGTTCTGGGGGGGGGGGGGGGGGGGCTGGAGATGCCATGAGTTATGGGAGATCTGGGGATGCACTGGATCCAGGTGGATCTGGCAGTTTTCTGGTCTACAAGGGACCTGGGGATACACTAGGCTCTGAAGCATCTGGTGGCTCTCTAAGATTAAGAGGATTTGGGGATACCCTTGGCTCTTGAGTATCTGGTGGTTTCCCAGGCTTTAGAGGATTTGGGTATGCTCTGCACTCTGAAGAATCTGGTGGTTGACCGGATTTGTGAAGTCTGGAGATGGACAGAATGTTTTGCACTATTTAGAAGTATTTGGAACATCTTTCAGCCAGTGTAGCTGCTACAATGTATGATAAGAATTTGCTGACGCAGCAGCCTGCTCCGTTCACAAACAACTTCCATCACATGTGATGTTTTCCCCAAAGTAAAATCAATATCCACATATGTTCTATAATTCAGATTTGAATGGAAGGGTGACCACTGCCTACAGGCCAGGAAATTAAAGGAAATCTTTTCAACTAGGACATAAACAGCACTACAAGCCTGACAGGTTGACTTAACCTCCGCAACATCTCCAGGATTCAACCCTTCCTGACTAACAACACCACAAAGAAACGTATTCACTCCTTGGTTATTTCCCGCCTTGACTACTGCAACTCTCTCCTTAATGGCCTACCCTTACGCAGGCTATCCCCCCTTCAGTCTATTATGAATGCTGCTGCTAGACTAATACACCTCACTAACCGATCCGTGACTGCTGCTCCTCTCTGCCAATCCCTTCACTGGCTTCCCCTACCCCATCGTATAAAATTCAAAGAGCTAACCACAACATACAAGGCCATGAGCATTATCGCCCCCAGCTACATCACCAACCTCATCTGCAGATATCGCCCAAATCATCCCCTCCGTTCCTCCAAGGACCTCCTGATCTCTAGCTCCCTTGTTACCTCCTCCCATGCTCGCCTTCAGGACTTCTCCAGAGCCTCTTCCATCCTCTCGAACTCCCTGCCCCGGTATACCAGTCAGCCCCTAACCTGTCCACCTTTAGGAGATCCCTGAAAACTCATTTATTCAGGGAAGCCTATCCCACACCCACCTAAGAACTGTACCCGAGCAACGCCTATCAAATCATCCCCTGCAGCTATTACCTTTTGTACCACCACCCCCTCCCTTTAGAATGTAAGCTCTACGAGCAAGGCCCTCCTGTCCCTTCTGTATTGAACTGTACTCTAATTGTGCTGTCCCCCCTCTACATTGTAAAGTGCTGCATAAACTGTTGGTGCTATATAAATTGTGTATAATAATATTTGTCTTGGTGCACTTTATTGGACTCCTTTATGCACAAGACGCAAACTACATTATGACTGTGCAATCTCCTTTCGACCTACCAACAACTATGTGGTGTAAGGAACTGCTTGATTAGTTATAAATTGATTGGATAGTTTAGGTAGGTTCTCATATTGCATAGTTGTAGATTGTACAGTCATATTGTAAGCTGTATGATGAGATTTAGTCCTGATCCAAGTCAAGGAAGGGCAATTCCAAACTCATGGCCAACTTGGAACTTTTCCATTGACCCCTACAGTGTCCAGAGAGGCCACACAGCCCTGAAATAGCACAGCAAAATCAAATAAGTCTGTGGTCTGTGCTGAGGAGGATGAGACAAGATAATTGAGCGCATTTACTAAAAACCACCCACCATGGTTTATAGCGAAAATCAAGGTACACCCTGCCACATGTAAAGCAAGCCTGGTGTTGGGTCCCTCACAGATTATCCAGAAGCCAACAACACAACAAATACTACAGTAGTGAAGGAAACAGGGAGAATGGATTCTACTACCAATCAAACCTCTTGTGTGAAGAAACCAGAGATGTAAACAGTTCAGTTGAGTAAAATTACTAAAAAACACCCACCTTGCTCTACCCTGACAATAAAGGTACACCCTACTAACAGTGAAGCCTGGAGGTGGATCTCTTTGGGGTTGTCTTACACAACAAATACTACACCAGTGGAGGTAGAAGAGAGGATATATTCTCCTAAACCTTAACCAAACCTTTAGGATGTCTTGTGTGAAGAAACCAAAGCTGTAAGTGAGTCAAACTGACCAGCAGAACAATCCAAAACATAACTTAAAGCACACTCTGTGTCATGGTCAGGGGTCAGGCTTGGAGACCAGTAGCTATAGCACAGACAAGCTGGATAAATACAGAAGCAGGTCACCCTGGCAGATGACAAGGGCTAACCTGAGATCTAAGCACCAGAGCTTCTGATAATGGTAAACTCCAGTTAGGCCGAGGGTGTCCAAACCTTTCCACCCAACTGTACATTTTTAAATAGCATTTTCCCTCCGCCAGTTTTTTCCTTAGTGTGTACTGACCCAATAATCATGAGAGGGTAATATAGTATATGGAATTTCCCAACAGGTTCAACTACCGACCCCCAACTATGAGAGGAAGCCGTAGATACAAGCATGTTATCGAGACCCCTGATCCTGGGAAGTGGGAGGTAAGTACACAATGAATAAGATTATGTGACATGTAATATGGATGTGATATTTGACTTCCTTATTATGGTCCTCAGTTAGCTGGATATGAGGAATCTCTCCCCATCAGTGAGAAGTCCAATCCCATTACTCGGGAACTGGATAAAGCCGACCCCAACCAGATGGTGCAACTTCTGAGAGACTGCGATGCTGAAATATTTCAAGAGGAAGACGAGGCCATTATCCACTATAAGGTGAGAGGACAATGCTTCTCCTCCAGGACTACTGGATGTACTGTAGAACAGAACACTGAGTAGGAAACATCAGCCTCTGCAACCGAGGAGTTTACACTCTAATGTCCTTCCACAGTCACACACTATTACTATACATTTATATAGCTCTGACATACAGTATACCACAGTGCTGTACAGAGAACACTTAGCCAGTCACATCAGTCTCTGTACCCAAGGAGCTTACACTCTAATGTCTCCCCCACAGTCACACACTATTACCATACATTTATAGAGCTGGCATATACCACAGTGCTATACAGAGAACACTGAGCCAGTCACATCTGTTTTTGCAACCAAGGAGCTTACTCTTTAATGTTTCCCCACAGTCACACAGTATTACTAAACATTTATATAGCTCTGATATATACCGCAGTACTGTACAGAGAGCACTTAGCCAGTCACATCAGTCTCTGTAACAGAGGGGCTTATAATCTAATGTCCCCCCACAGTCACACACTACAACCACACATTTATATAGCTCTGACATATACCACAAAGCTGTTCAGAGAACACTGAGTCAGTTGCATCAGTTTCTGCACCAGAGGAGCTTACACTCTAATGCCCTGGTCTGTTATGTACCCTCCCTGGCGGATGGGTGGCCTAGGTATGGTCAACCCGTTGTATTCTTTTCTCTGATGTTTTTTATACATAATTTTAGTAATATGCTGGCAGAGGAACCGCCTGGGTGGGTTGGTATTTTTTATCCCTGCTTTAGGCCTTTTCTACAAAGCTGGGAGAATGGTGGGCCAGTGAAACACCTGAGGGTTCAACATGGTAAGCTCCCGGCTTACGTTGCCCAATGCCTGAAAATGCTTTGGCAGTGGCGAGTGGCGAAGTCTCTTCCTAGGAAGACCTTGAAGAGGAGGGTTGTTGAATTCGCCTTTAGCGAACCACTGGCCTTGAGGGATTGCCCAGGCCCTGTTTTGGGGGAAGGTCTGCATTTGATAAATGTGGAGAGAACCCCTTTAAAGTTTTGTGGTTTGGCCTGGCTCTTGTTCCATGGCAGACTCTATGTGAAGGGCAACCTGAAGCATCGCTCTGCGGAGAATCGTGGTTGTCTAAGGGTAGAGTGTGGTGAGGTGGAGGAGACGATGGACCATTTCTTGTTTCAGTGCCCCTTCAATATAGAAGTCTATAAGCTGGTGGGTGGGGCTCTGGGTATCCCTCTCCTTTCCCGCTTGAGTTACGTGCAGTGGTCGTATGGATCTTTTGAGACTCATCGGGATTTTGATTTTGAGAGACTTTTTCTAGTTAGCTAAGTAGTCCATTACTACACGTGCAATGCACAGTGTCAGGTTTCCACTCGGAAAAAAGTCCTTCCAGTTGGGGTGGTGGTGCACAACATTCTGGGTGAGGTTAGAAAGATTTGGGGGCTTGAAAAGGACAGGTGGCAACCGGGGGCCTGGACACAGGTGTGGAGGAATGTCAGGTCCCCGTAGCTGCTGTCTGTCACTCTCTGGGTATGGGGCTTTTCTTTCTGTCCTTTCACATCCCCTAGATTTCTATAAGACCAGATTCTTGAAAAAAGGCTGCATGCATGGGATCAATGTTTAATCATTTCTTAGCCCGAGGGGGTGTTTAGGTGGATGTTAGGGTCGTGTTTTGCATAATGTTGTAGTTTGCTAGTAATACAATTATGTTTCTTTGTATATCGTTATATTTATACTTATGGGTTTGCTTTGTTATTATCTGCTGATGTAAGTCTGTTTGTGTTTGTTTATTTATGTATATGTTTGAAATTTTCCACATTTTGTCATGTTACAACCAAAAACATAAATGTATTTTATTGGGATTTTATATCAAAGACCAACACAAAATGGCACATAATTGTGAAGTGGAAGGAAAATGATAAATGGTTTTTCAAAATGTTTTACAAATAAATATGTGAAAAGTGTGGGGTGCATTTGTATTCAGCTCCCCGGAGTCAATACTTTGTAGAACCCCATTTCACTGCAATTACAGCTGCAAGTCTTTTTGGGGATGTCTCTACCAGCTTTGCACATCTAGAGATGGACATTTTTGCCCGTTCTTTGCAAAATATCTCAAGCTCTGTCAGATTGGATGGAGAGCGTCTGTGAACATCAATTTTCAAATCTTGCCACAGATTCTCAATTGGATTTAGGTCTGGACTGTGACTGGGCCATTCTAACACATGAATTTGCTTTGATCTAAACCATTCCATTGTAGCTCTGGCTGTATGTTTAGGGTCATTGTCCTGCTGGAAGGGGAACCTCCGCCCCAGTCCCAAGTCTTTTGCAGACTTTAACAGGTTTTCTTCTAATGCCGCGTACACACGGGCGGACTTTTCGATGGACTAGGTCCGGTGGACTTTCCGACGGACTTTCCGACAGACTTTTGAATGAACAGACTTGCCTACACATGATCAACCAAAGCAAGGAAGTTCATAGCCAGTAGCCAATAGCTGCCCTAGCGTTGTTTTTTGTCCGTCGGACTAGCATACAGACGAGCGGACTTTTCGACCGGACTCGAGTCCGTCGGAAAGATTTGAAACATGTTTCATTTCTAGGTCTGTCAAACTTTTAGGAAAAAAAAGTCCGCTGGAGCCCACACACGATCGAATTATCCAACGGACTCCGGTCCGCCGGACCAAGTCTGACGTAAAGTCCGCTCGTGTGTACGCGGCATTAGATTGCCCTGTATTTGGCTCCATCCATCTTCCTATCAACTCTGACCCGCTTCCCATCCCTGCTGAAGAAAAGCATCCCCACAACATGATGCTGCCACCACCATGTTTCATGGTGGTGATGGTGTGTTCAGGGTGATGTGCAGTGTTAGTTTTCTGCCACACATAGAGTTTTTTAATTTTAGGCCAAAAAGTTCAATTTTGGTCTTATCTGACCAGAGGATCTTCTTCCACATGTTTGCTGTGTCTCCCACATGGCTTCTCGCAAACTGCAAAATGGGACTTCTTATGGCTTTCTATCAATAATGACTTTCTTCTTGCCACTCTTCCATAAAGGCCAGATTTGTGGAGTGCACAACTAATAGTTGTCCTGTGGACAGATTCTCCCACCTGAGCTGTGGATCTCTGCAGCTCCTCCAGAGTTACCATGGGCTCTTCACTGCTTCTCTGATTAATGCTCTCCTTGCCCGGCCTGTCAGTTTAGGTGGACGGCCATGTCTTGGTAGGTTTGCAGTTGTGCCATACTCTTTTCAATTTCGGATGATGGATTGAGTGCTCTGTGAGATGTTCAAAGCTTGGGATATTTTATTTATAACCTAACCCTGCTTTAAACTTCTCCTCAACTTTATCCCTGACCTGTCTGGTGTGTTCCTTGGCCTTCATGATGCTGTTTGTTCATTAAGGTTTCTAACAAACCTCTGAGGGCTTCACAGAACAGCCATATTTATACTGAGATGAAATCACACACAGGTGAAATCTATTTACTAATTAGTTGACTTCTGAAGACAATTGGTTCCACTCGATTTTAGTTAGGGGTATCAGAGTAAAGGGGGCTGAATACAAATGCACGTCACACTTTTCACATATTTATTTAACCACTTACCAACCGGCCCATAGCCGAATGACAGCTGCAGGGCGGTTGGATAACTCTGGGTGGACATACTATGACGTCCTCCCAGAATTCCCCTCTCGCGCGCCCCCTGGGGCGCGCACCCGAACACATCCGTGACCGCCGGGTCCGGAGGACCCGGCGCATCACGGATCCCGGTAAATGGCCGCTGATCGCGGCCGTTTACCATGTGATCGCGCCGTCAAATGACGGCGCGATCACATGTAAACAGACCGGCGTCATCTGATGACGCCGGTTCCTCTCCTCCCCGCCTATGTACCGATCGGTACACAGTGAGCGGGGAGGGGGGTGGAGGGATGTCTGCAGCGCTGTGGGCTGTATGTGTAGTGCCCACAGCGCTGCACAGAGACATCCAGGCATCCATCCATCCATGCTCAGCCATCCCCACTACACTGCAATGCTGAGCAATACTCTGCAACACCCCCACAATACTCTGCAATGCTGTGCAATACTCTGCAACACCCCCACAATACTCTGCAATGCTGTGCAATACTCTGCAATACCCCCACAATACTCTGCAATGCTGTGCAGTACTCTGCAATACCCCCACAATACTCTGCAATACCCCCACAATACTCTGCAATACCCCCACAATACTCTGCAATGCTGTGCAATACTCTGCAATGCCCCCACAATACTCTGCAATGCCCCCGCCATACTCTGCAATTCCCCCGCAATACTCTGCAATGCCCCCGCCATACTCTGCAATGCCCCCGCCATACCCTGCCATGCCCCCGCCATACTCTGCCATGCCCCGCCATACCCCGCCATACTCCGCAATACCCCGCCATACTCCGCAATACCCCGCCATACCCCGCCATACTCTGCCATACTCTGCCATACCCTGCAATACCCTGCAATACCCCGCCATACTCCGCAATACCCCGCCATACTCCGCCATACTCCGCCATACTCTGCCATGCTCTGCAATACCCCGCCATACTCCGCAATACCCCGCCATACCCCGCCATACTCCGCAATACCCCGCCATACTCCGCAATACCCCGCCATACCCCGCCATACTCCGCAATACCCCGCCATACCGAGCCATGCTCAGCTGTACTCGGCCTCTGTATGTGGCCAGGCTGTGGAAGTCTCACACATGTGGTATCGCCGTACTCAGGAGGAGCAGGGGAATCTATTTTGGGGTGTCATTTTTGGTATGTACATGCTATGTGTTAGAAATATTGTATAAATGGACAACTTTGTGTTAAAAAAAAAATGCGTTTTAACCACTTCCCGCCCACCGGCCGTCATACAACGTCCTTGACTTTGTGCGGAGATATCTGAATGATGGTTGCAGCTACAGGCATCATTCAGATATCGGCTTTTTCAGCCGGCGATTCCCTACACCATGAGAACGATCATAGCAGCTGTTCCACTGCTTGATCATTCTTACGGGAGGCGAGAGGGGATGTCCCCCCCTCCCGCGCTTCTACCGACTCACCGCTACGATCGAAGCCAGGATCGTTTTTTTTTATTTTTTTTATTTCAGGCTTCCCAGCCTAGAGGTGAGATGTGGGGTCTTATTGACCCCATATCTCACTGTAAAGAGGACCTGTCATGCCATATTCCTATTACAAGGATGTTTATATTCCTTGTAATAGGAATAAAAGTGGTCAAAAATTTTTTTTTTTTGGAAAAAAGCATCAAACTAAAATAAATAAAGTAAAATGAACAATAAAAAAAAATAAAAAAATTTTAAAGCGCCCCTGTCCCTGCGTGCTCGCATGCAGAAGCGAACGCATACGTAAGTCCCGCCCACATATGAAAACCGTGTTCAAACCACACATGTGAGGTATCGCTGCGATCGGTAGAGCGAGAGTAATAATTTTGGCCCTAGACCTCCTCTGTAACTCAAAACATGTAACCAGTAAAAAATTTTAAAGCGTCGCCTATGGGGATTTTTGAGTAGCAGAGTTTGGCGCCATTCCACAAGCGCGTGCAATTTTGAAAGGTGACATGTTGGGTATCTATTTACTCAGTATAACTTCATCTTTCACATTATGCAAAAACATTAGGCTAACTTTACTGTTTTGGTTTTTGTAAAGCACAAAACAGTTTTTTTCTCAAAAAAAACGCGTTAAAAAAATTGCTGCGCAAATACCGTGCGAGATAAAAAGTTGCAACGACCGCCATTGTATTCTCTAGGGTCTTTGCTAAAAAAACATATATAATGTTTTGTGGTTCTATGTAATTTTCTAGCAAATAAATGATGATTTTTACATGTAGGAGAGAAATGTCAGAATTGGCCTGGGAGCTACAGAACGCCTGAAGGTGCTCCCCTGCATGTTGGGCCTCTGTATGTGGCCACGCTGTGTAAAAGTCTCACACATGTGGTATCGCCGTACTCGGGAGTAATAGCAGAATGTGTTTTGGGGTGTAATTTGTGGTATGCATATGTGGTGTGTGAGAAATAACCTGCTAATATGACAATTTTGTGGGAAAAAAAAAAGTAAAAAAAAAACCTTGATTTTGCAAAGAATTGTGGGAAAAAATGACAACTTCAAAAATCTCACCATGCATCTTTCTAAATACCTTGGAATGTCTTCTTTCCAAAAAGGTATCATTTGGGGGGTATTTGTACTTTTCTGGAATGTTAGGGTCTCAAGAAATTAGATAGGCCGTCAGTACTTCAGGTGTGATCAATTTTCAGATATTCGTACCATAGCTTTTGGACTCTATAACTTTCACAAAGACCAAATAATATCCACTGATTTGGGTTAATTTTACCAAAGATATGTAGCGGTATAAATTTTGGCCAAAATATATGAAGAAAAATTACTAATTTGCAAAATATTATAACAGAAATGAAGAAAAATGCATTTTTTTACAGATTTTTCAGTCTTTTTTCTTTTACGGCGCAAAAAATAAAGAACCCAGCGGTGATTAAATACCACCAAAAGAAAGCTCCATTTGTGTGAAAAAAAGGACAAAAATTTCATAAAGATACAGTGTTGCATGGCTGAGTAATTGTCATTTAAAATGTGAGAGCACCAAAAGCTGAAAATTGGTCTGGTTAGGAAGGGGGTTTAAGTGCCCAGTTGTCAAGTGGTTAAAAAAAAAAATGTTGAAAAGCATTTATCATTTTCCTTCCACTTCACAGTTATGTGCCACTTTATGTTGGTGTATCACATAAAATCCCAATAAAATACATTTACATTTTTGATTGTAACATTTCAAGGGGTATGAATACTTTTTCAAGGCACTGTATATAGCTCTGACATATACCATAGCGCTGTACAGAGAGCACTGAGCCAGTCACATCAGTCTCTGTGCCAGAGGAGCTTACAGTCTAATGGACCACTTCTTGCTTTAGTGCCCCTTCAATATAAAAGTCTACAAGAGGGTAGGTGGGGCTTTGGGTATCCCTTTCCTTTCCCGCTTGAGCCGTATGAAGTGGTCATACGGGGCCTTTGAGACACATCGGGATTTTGATTTTGAGACACTTTTTCTAGTTAGCTTAGTAGTCCGTTTCCTCACATGGAGTGCACAGTGTCAGGTCTCCATTCGGAAAAAAGTCCTTCCTCCTGTCGAGGTGGTGGTGCAAGACATTCTGGGTGAGGTTGGGAAGATTCGGGGTCTTGAGAAGGACAGGTGGCGGTCGGGGGGCCTGGACAAAGGCGTGGAGGAATGTCAGGTCTCCGTAGCTGCTTTTTGTTAGTTTCTGGTTGTGCGGCTTATCTTTCTGTCCTTTCACCTCCCCTAGATTTTTATATAAGATTGTATTTTTGGAAAAAAGGCTGCATGCATGGGTTAAATGTGTAATGGTTTCTTAGCCTGAGGGTGTTTTAGGTGGAGGTTATGGCTTTGTTTAGGTTGGCATATTTAGTTTTCTTTATGTTTTTGCTATGCAAGCTATTTTTGTTTATATATTTTTTTTTATTTATTTTGTATGTAAATATGTTTTTATTATGTTTGTAAGATTTTTAATAAACAAAAATTTACACTCCAATGTATTTCATAGCAGTGATATCTCACCTCTCTCCTCTCCCCCACAGAGGCTTTACAGTGAGTCCATTCTACAGACAGTAGGGGACATCGCCAAGCGGGTGCAGGACATCATAGAGGTAAGATGACGGCGGCTGGGCATTTGATACATTCTGCTTAGCACTGTGTTTGGCGAGCCTAGATGGATCTCTAATAAAGCTTGGTTCGCAATAATGTGATATGATTTTCATGCAATGTCCACAGTAAGTACTAAGTAGTGTGACTTGCTTGCGACTTTGATGTGACTTCACTGCGACTTTTCTCACAGAAGTCACATCAGCATTAGAGAAGAAGTGATTCCTGTGCGTCTTTGATAAACACAGTGTTTTTTTTTTTTTTTAACCCTCACCTCTCCTCCCTGGTCAACGCTCCAAAACAGCTAAGAACTTTTTCGGACGTGTTTTTTTCCGTGTGCGTTTTGGCGCATTTGTAGCACGTTCGGTCGTGTGACATGCCCCACAGCAAAACACGAGTCTGCTAACTGAGGTCTGGGGTGTCATTAACAATTAGGCTGCATTCAAACGTGCACTTTGCAGCTCATTTAAAAAATACACTGCAAATGAGCGCCATGGTTCTGTTCGCCATAATGGCAACCGAGGCGCAACATTGTACATTTGCAGCACGTTTCCTAAACGCAAAGCCAACATTTTCTATGCAGGTTGCCACACGTTCAGGAACGTGCCGATGTGAATGCAGCCTTGTTAACCACTTACGGAGCAACGCACGCCAATATATGTCCTAAGTTTGAAGAGGGATATCCTTGTTATGGCAGTAGCTAGCTGCCATAACCCAGGTATCTTCTTCTTCGTCCGGCGGTCCGCTTTCCAATAACGGTGGTCTTTGCAGCGGATTCGCCAGGAGATCACTTTTATCGGCGGCGGGAGAGGGCACCCCCCTCACCCTCTGTGCTCCGGTGCGCTCCACCGCTTACCGGAGCCGTCGGCAGCGGTGGAGGCGATCGGATGCTTCTCCTTTCTGGGTATGGAGACGAGTGAGGGGAAGATGGCCCCCTCCCGTCTCCATACCATTGCAGGGCGGAAGCGACGTCAAAACGTCATTTCCGCCCATAGCTCTTAAAGGGCCTTTCTTTTATGGCAATTTTTTTTTTATTATTGCATTTTAGTGTAAATGTGAGATCTGAGGTCTTTTTTTTTCTATTACAAGGGATGTTTACATTCCTTGTAATAATAATAAAAGTGACACTTTTTTTAAAAAAAAAAAAAAAGGTGTAAAAATAAAAAATAAAACATTTTTTTTTTTTTTTAACCGCACCCCGTCCCGCCGAGTTTGCGTGCAGAAGCGAACGCATACGTGAGTAGCACCACCCGCATATGAAAACGGTATTCAAACCACACATGCGAGGTATCGCCACAATCGGTAGAGCAAGAGCAATAATTCTAGCCCTAGACATCCTCTGTAACTCAAAACAATGAACCTGTAGAATTTTTTAAACGTCGCCTATGAAGATTTTTAAGGGTAAAACTTTGTCGCCATTCCACGAGTGGGCGCAATTTTGAAGCGTGACATGTTGGGTATCAATTTACTTGGCATAACTTTATCTTTCACAATATAAAAACAAATTAGGCTAACTTTACTGTTGTCTTATTTTTTAATTCAAAAAAGTGTATTTTATCCAAAAAAAATGCGCTTGTAAGACCGCTGCACAATTACGGTATGACAGAAAGTATTGCAATGACCGCCATTTTATTCTCTAGGGTGTTAGAAAAAAAAATGTATAATGTTTGGGGGTTCTAAGGAATTTTCTAGCAAAAAAAAAACGTTTTTAACTTGTAAACAACAAATCTCAGAAAGAGGCTCGGTCCTTAAGTGGTTAATGACACACCATTTACACACCATTCGTGGTAAGCATGCCATTACGGTAACGCAAAAAATGTGTGGTGCTCCACAACCAAAAAGCTTCTTGAGATACTTTGGGGCGTTTTTCACACACAGGGAAACCCATTCAGGTGATTGGGCTGCCTAATGGGCAACACACATTTAAGACAGAAACAGGAATGCGTGTTTTTGCTACGCTCAATAGAATGTGCTTGGGAGGAGAATTTGTAGGCAGCAAGGATGACCATGGAGGAGAGATGAGAGTTAAAAAAAAAAAAAGAATCACTGAGCTTACCGAAGTTGCACAAGGATGGCTGTGACTTTTGTGAGATAACATAGAGGTCTATGGGGCTCAAATCACACTGGAGTCATACTAGAGTAGCGCAGACACCGCTTCCAAAATCGCACCTTGCATTGATTAGGACCAGCATCATTGAAAACAAGGTAACTTCCCTTGTGAGATTCCGTGCAACTCAAGAAAGTAGACATGTGAACTGACAAAAAATATTTTGTTTTCATTTGTTTGTTTTTTTGCTTTTTTCGGAAATTTGGAAATTAAAAAATGCGGAAATTTGAAAATTCAGAATTTGAAAGTTCGGAAATCCGAAAATTCAGATTTTCAAATTTCCGAATTTCCGAATTTCGAATTTCCAAATTTCAAATTTCGAAATTTCAAATCTCCAATTTCCAATTTTCGGAATTTTCCGAATTTTTGAAGTTCAAATTTCCGAATGTTCGAAATTTTGAATTTTCGAATTCTGAATTTCTGAATTTTTGAATTCTGAATTTTCGGATTTTCGGAATTCGAAAATTCGGAAATTCAGAAATTCGAAAATCCAAAAATTCAAAAATCTGAAAAATAAAGAAATAAAATCAGTAAAATTTGAAATAATAACTAACTAATAATAACTAACTATTAAATAATAGGTATTGGAAATTCCTTTCAAATTTGGCTGTTTGTGAACGTAACGAATACAAATTTATCTGAAGTTATGAATTATCCAAAATAACGAATGCCACTAAACAAATGGAATGGAACAAATTAATAATAAATAATAGTAATATAAAGGTTTTATTATTATTATTGTTATTTATTATTATTAGATCGTTATGTTCCTTTCGTTTAGATACGGCATTCGTTATTTCAGATAATTCGTTCAAATACGTTCACTAACAGCCAAATTTGGAAGGAAATTCCAAACCTATTATTTAATATTTATTATTAATTAGTTATTATTTCAGATTTTCGGGTTTTCGAATTTTCAGATTTTCATTCTTTCGAATGTTCAGATTTTCATTCTTATTTTTGGATTTTCAAATTTCCAAATTTTTGAATTTTGGCATTTCCTAATTTCGAATTTTCGAATTTCCTAATTTCGAATTTCCTAATTTCGACTTTTCTAATTTCCAAAATTTCGAATTTCTGAACTTCCGAATTTCCAAACTTCCGAATTTCCGAACTTCCGAATTTCTGAAATTTTGAATTTCTGAATTTTCGAATTTCCAAAATTTAGCGAATTTATGAATTTCCAATTTCCGAAATTTCCAATTTCTGAATTTCCAATTTCCGAAATTTCGATTTTTTTACATTTTTAATTTCCGAATTTTGAATTTCCAAAATCCCGAATTTCCGAAATTCTGAAAATTCGGACATTTGAAAATTTGAAAATCAGAAATTTGGAAATTCGAAATTCGGAAATTCGGAATTCGAAATTTCGTAAATTGAAAAATTTCGGAAATTGAAAAATTCAGAAATTAACAAATTTGTCAAAATTTGTTAAAAAACGAATTCGGAACTAAACGAATTGCACATGTCTACAAGAAAGCTAAGAAAGCCCAGCACTAGCTCTGCACCTACCTCATTGCTGACCGGCCACTGTTGTTAAATTTTTTATTAAAATTTAATTCTCTTCCCAAAATCTGATATCTGGCCTTCCCTTCAGTCTTGAACAGTTGTACAGGCTCCTCTCCTGGACTGAAATGTCTTACTCTGATTTCACCGCACACTGTGAGCTTCTCACAATATGCAATAGAAGAAGCAGCAAGTCACCTCCTGGGTGGAGGACATCTAGCTCTTTCCTCCCCCAGTCTAACTGTCTCTGGCCCCGCCCCTTTCATTCATTAGATTTAAGCTCTTCGTGTCATAATATAATAATGTCAGTAAATGGACATTCTATGGAAAGAAAGAAGAAAAGACAAAGAATGAGGGAAGGTCATAGAGTCACAATTGTCATTATTGTACCCTGCAGAATCCCGATGATGGGCTCATCGTCCTGAGCGGATGCGGCACGTCTGGGCGTTTGGCGCTGCTCCTGGCGGTGAGCATTTCTACTGAAAAATTCCCATAAAGCAGCACATGGTGTCACATGGATGTCTCCTCACTGCAAGCCTACCACTATCTCTAATGCTAACCTTAACACTTACCTTTACCCTCTAACATTATTCCCAGTGCTAACCCTAACACTAACCCTAACTCTCTAACACTAGCCATAACACAAACTCTAACACTATCTTTAATGCTAACACTAACCTTAACTTTAATCATATCATTAACCCTAACACTAATCTCTAATGCTAAACCTCTAACTCTAAGCATAGCACTAACAGTAGCCCCAATGCCAACCCTAACATTAACTCTCTAAATCTAACCATAACACTAACCATCACACTATCTTTAATGCTAACTGTAACACTAACCCCAATCCTCTAACTCCAACCCTAACATTAACCCTAACCCTCTAACTTTAGCCATAATTACAACTCTAACACTATTTCTAATGATAACCCTAACACTAACCCTCTAACTCTAACCATAACCCTAATACTATTTTCCATGCTAACCCTCACACTCACCCTAGCCCTAACCCTCTAACTCTAATTATTGAAATAACCCTAACACTATCTCCAGTGTTAACCCTAATACTAACCTGAGCTCCCACACCCTAACTATACCACTAACCCTAACACTATCTCCAATACTCACCCTAACTCTCTAACTCTAACCAAAACACCAACTCTAACACTATCTCCAATACTCACCCTAACTCTCTAACTCTAACCAAGACACCAACTCTAACACTATCTCCAATGATAACCCTATCTCTAACCCTAACTCTCTAACTCTAACCATAACACTATCTTTAATGCTAACCCTAACACTATCCTTAGCTCTCTAACACTAACCATACCACTTACCCTAACACTATCTCCAATACTAACCCTAACTCTCTAACTCTAACCAAAACACCAACTCTAACACTATCTCCAATACTCACCCTAACTCTCTAACTCTAGCCAAAACACCAACTCTAACACTATCTCCAATACTCACCCTAACTCTCTAACTCTAACCAAAACACCAACTCTAACACTATCTCCAATACTCACCCTAACTCTCTAACTCTAACCAAAACACCAACTCTAACACTATCTCCAATACTCAGCCTAACTCTCTAACTCTAACCAAGAAACCGACTCTAACACTATCTCCAATGCTAACCCTATCTCTAACCCTAACTCTCTAACTCTAACCATAACACTATCTTTAATGCTAACCCTAACACTATCCTTAGCTCTCTAACACTAACCATACCGCTTACCCTAACACTATCTCCAATACTAACCCTAACTCTCTAACTCTAACCATAACACTAACCCTAACACTATCTCCAATACTCACCCTAACTCTCTAACTCTAACCAAAACACCAACTCTAATGCCCTGTACACACGGTCGGACATTGATCGGACATTCCGACAAAAAAATCCATGGATTTTTTCCGACGGATGTTGGCTCAAACTTGTCTTGCATACACACGGTCGCACAAAGTTGTCGGAAAATCCGATCATTCTGAACGCGGTGACGTAAAACAAGCACGTCAGGACTATAAACGGGGCAGTAGCCAATAGCTTTCGTCTCTTTATTTATTCTAAGCATGCGTGGCACTTTGTGCGTTGGATTTGTGTACACACAATCAGAATTTAACCGATCGGATTTTGTTGTCGGAAACTTTTATAGCCTGCTCTCAAACTTTGTGTGTCAGAAATTCCGAAGGAAAAAGTCAGATGGAGCCCACACACGATCTGAATTTCCGACAACACAATCTGATCGCACTTTTTCCGTCGGAAAATCCGACCGTGTGTACAGGGCATAACACTGTCTCCAATGATAACCCTATCACTAACCCTAACTCTCTAACTCATACCATAACACTAGCCATAACACTATCTTCAATGCTAACACTTAGCTCTCTAACCCTAACCCTACCATACCACTAACCCTACCACTACCTCCAATACTAACCCTAATCCTAACTCTCTAGCTCTAACCATAACACTAACCCTAACACTATTTCCAGTGTTAACCCTACCACTAATCTTCTAACTTTTACCACAACACTAACCCTAACACTATTTTCAATGCAAACACTAGCTCTCTAACTCTAACCTTAACACTATTTTCAATGCTAACCTATCACTAACCTTAACTCTCTAACTCTAACCATGACACTAACCCTAGCACGATCTCCAATGCGAATCATAAAACAAACCCTAACTCTCTAACTCTAGCCATAACACTATCCATACCACTATCTCCATTGTTGAACCTAACATTAACCATAACCCTCTAACTTTAACCACACTAACCCTAAGATTATCTCCAATGCTAACCCTAACACCATCTCCAATGACAGCCCTAACAGTAACCCTTACTCCCTATTTAACTCTAACTATAACACTAACACTATCTCCCATGCTAACCCCATCACTAACTAAACCTCTAACATAACACAAACCCTAACACTATTTCCAGTGAGTTAACCCTACCACTAATCCTCTAACTTTAGCCACAACCCTAACACTATTTTCAATGCAAACCCTGACTCTCTAAAACTAACCTTAACACTATCTTCAATGCTAAGCCTAACCCTAACCTCAAAGTCCAACCATATTACTAACTATAACACTCCAATGATCTCTAACCCCAACACTTTGTTGATAAATGATTTTCCCTCTATAAAAGGAAATGCTTTTCTTAAAGAAGTGCTAAAAATTCTAATTAAAAATATATATGTTTAATATAATATATAAAGCCCATTACACCCTTTGAACCCACCAAAAGACACCTTAATTTTATCTTCCCCATTGACTCCAATGAATTTCACTAAACCAAACAAATTTTATCTGAGGTGTCCTGGCATCCACTAAAATTTCATAAAAGGTGAAAACTCAGTTTTGCTCATCTGGCTTACACATTAATTTAATAACACAAAATGAGAACTTCCTGAGAACACACATCAGCTTCCCTTTAGGCTTCACTGACTGACACGCATTCTGCTGACTCCACAGAATTCCTTCAACCATCTTCTACAAGGTCTGCACAGGAAGCCATGTTACACGTACATCATAGCAGGAGGTGACAGGTGAGTGTGCGTCACTATAATTGTGTCATCACCCTCCCCCTCTGTCAGGGACACACAGAGAGGGTGACATCCAGTTTTCTATTTGCTTTGGCAGCAGTAGGGATGTTTAGTGACTTATTGTCTTTGCAGGTCCATCGTGGTGGCACAGGAGGCACCTGAGGACAGTCCAATGCTGGGAGCACAGGAGCTGGAGAGGGTGAGTCCCACCGCTGAGTGATGACCAATGAGTTTGGGTTTATTTCTGCTATAAAGATTGTTATTTGCCATAACAACTGTTTTTTTGGGCAAAGACAACCAATGAGAGTTTAAAAGTGTAGGATGACCCCAGGCTAGAGTTTTAACATCTCAGGGTGGGTCCTTGGCTTATTGTGGGGGTAAGGAAAATCATTGGGTGCCAGCCACCTTTAGTTTAAACTCCTGGAGAGAGTGTTAGGGGTACAGAATACTCAAAAACAGCTAAATCCCAGACCTTCCAGTTGCAGCAAAATTGATAGTGGTCCTTTAAAACAGCTTTCCAACAATACTTGGCTCTTTAATGCTATACTAGTCAAATGAGTGGAAGTGACATTAAGAGAGAGACATCGTGGTCTGCAGCAGTCCTTTAATAGTGGTTAGCCCACCAACCCTGTGTGAGCAGTCACGAGTACCTTAAATGTTGAATAATGAGGTCTCCATGCTATGCCAATCCAGCAGCAACTTTTAAGCTGTTCTGAAAATCTTTAGCACAGCAGACTCCTCCAAAGATGTTCCATACATGTAGCCACATTCGGATCCTATTTTCTCTGAGGAAGCTCCCTCCAGGTAGCCACTTTCTTGTGACAGCTTTTCTGAAGATACCCCCTGAGGGTAGCCACCTTCTCTGACAATGCTCCCAGGTAGCCACCTTCTTGTCCAAGTTTCTAAGAATATGCTCCTTGCAGGTTTCCACTTTCTTGTTCTGGATTCTCTGAAGATGCTCTCCCTGGGTAGACACCTTCTTGTTCTAGTTTCCCTGAAGATTATCTCTCCAGGTAGCCACCTTCTTGTTCTTTATTCTCTAAAGATGTTATCTCTGAGTAGTTTCTTTCTTGTTCAAGATTCTCTGAAGATGTTATATCGGGGTAGATTCTTTCTTGTTCAGGATTCTCTGAAGATGCTCTTTCTGGGTAGACACCTTCTTGCTCTAGATTCTTTGAAGGTGCTCTCTCTGGGTAGATACCTTCTAGTTCTAGATTCTCTAAATATTCTTTCTCTGGGTAGACAGTCGCCTTCTTGCTCTAGTTTCCCTTCAGGTGATGCCCCAGGTAGCCACCTTCTTGTTCTAGATTCTCTAAAGATGCTCTCTCCAGGTACCCCCCCACTCAGGCAGTGTGGGAAAACCCCCAAAGCAGTGTGGCAAACTAGAATTTTAAAATATCATGGTGAGTCCTTGGCTTATTTTTGGGTAAAACAAATGGTTGCATGTCAGTCACTTTTGTTTTAATCATTAGAGGTCCTTTAAAGGCGGCCTCCGAATAATACTTGGCTCTTTAATCCTATGCTAGCAGTCAAGTGAGTGGAAGTGATTTTATGAGAAAGAGACGTCATGGTCTGTAGCAGTCCTTCATTAGTGGTTGACCCTTTGACCCTATATTAGCAGTCACAGGTACCTTCAGTTTTGAGTAATGAGGTCTCCATGCAATTTCCATTTGGCGGCAATTTCCTCTAAGCTCTCCTGAACACTTTTTTAGCATAGCAGACTTCTTGGAAGATGCTCCATACCGGTAGCCATCTCATTATCCCATATTTTCTGCACCATAAGACGCACTTTTTCCCCCAGAAATATTGGGGAAAATGTCTCTGCGTCTTATGGTGAAAATATACTACAGGCACCGCCCCGCCACCAATGGCATCGCCCCCCCACCACCACCAACGGCAGCGTTCCCTGCAGTCACTGCCAGAAGAGAGACAGGAGAGAGGGGGACAGACATCCACACTCCCCGTGGGCGCCAGGCAATCTCCCGGCTGGGCCTGACACTGTTCCTGAGACAGAAGACAGAGCATTCAGCCGCTCGGGCTGCTCTGTCTTCTGTCAGGCAGATGAGATAACATCGGGTCTGTCTGCATTTATGGCAATGGTCACTCTGCATATCACTCTGCCTTTATGGCAATGGTCAGTCTGCATTTATGGCAATGGTCAGTCTGCATTTATGGTACTGGTCAGCCTGCATTTATGGCACTGGTCAGGCTGCATTTCATGGGCACTGGAAAATATTTTAGTACACCATTTGGTTCAGAATATTTTTTTGCTTGTTTTCCATCTCTAAAACCTAGGTGCATCTTATGGTCAGGTGCATCTTATGGAGTGAAAAATACGGTAATTCCTCTGAAAATGATTCCTCAGGGTTGCTACCTTCTTGTTCTAGCTTCTCAAAAGAGGGCCTTGAGTAACTATGTTCTTGTTCTAGATTTTTTGAAGATGCTTCCAAGTATCTACCTCCCTGTTCTAGTTTTTCTGAAGATGCTCCTTCCAGGTAGCTATTGTCTTGTTCTAGTTTCTCTAAGATGCTCCCAAGTAGCCACCTTCTTGTTCTAGATTCTCTGAAAATGCTCCCTGGTAGCCACCTTCTTGTTCTAATTTCTCTAAAGATGTGCAATCCAGATAGCCACCTTATTATATTAGTTTTCTCAAAAATGCTCCAGAGTAACCACCTGCTTGTTCTAGTTTCTTGAAGATGCTCCCAAGTATCCACCTTCTTTTTCTAGATTCTCTGAAGATGGTCTCCGGTAGCCACCTTCCAGTTCTAGTTTCTCTGAAGATGCTCCCAAGTATCCACCTTATTTTTTTTAGTTTCTCTGAAGATGCTCCCTCCAGGTAGCTACCCCCCCCCCCCCATCAAAGCAAGTTGGATTCTCGAAACCTTAGCTCAGGCCATTTTAAATATCTTTGGCCTTGGCACAGGCTCAGTCCCCAAGCAGGAAAGAAATCCTTGCAGAGGATTGACAAAGACCTTTTCTGGTTGCTCCCCTTAAACCAGACTGCTGGAACAGATCCCTCCATGATTGGCTGAGACAGATAAATATTAATACTATTGTTACTTCTCACATTAGCTGCTGAAGAGAACTCAACAAGAGCAGACAGAAATAATCAATGTCAGAGAGCTCATTGATCCATGCTGTCTGTAATGTCCGTTCTTCCTCCTCCACCAGAGAAGCCATACAGGCTTCATTCATCATTGGCCTCATTGGACTTTTGTATAAAGACATCTGTCTATCTCCGGCAAATACTATAAATACTATGGCAGAGCTCCAGCTCTTCCTCATAATCAAATGACCCACTGTGTGTCAGAGAACTCAGTGATCTCTCCTGTCTGTCATGTTGGTCCTTCTTCCTCCACCAGAAGTATTAATTCACATGTTGGTGTGTATCGTTCCAGGTATGCGCTGGGAAGAAGAAGGTCATCTACCTGGGCATCTCCTGCAGCTTATCGGTGAGTACCAACCCAATCACCAATCACTAATATCATGGCTTGATTATATCCACTGGATGAGCTCATGTTGAGTGCTATGGAAGATGTTGATGCTATATAAACAATGAGTCCATTGACCTTGTCTTTTGTCCATACAGGCTCCATTCATTGCTGGTCAGTTGGACTTCTGTATGAAGAATCTGGATGTCTTCCTGCCAGTCCTGGTAGGGTTTAATCCAGTTTGTACAGCCAGGTGGGTTGTGGAAAGAGGTGGACCCTGGGCTCCCCTGGCAGAGGAGCAAGGCTGACCTCTCATATTACCTTGCAGGAACGAAAGGATCAAAGGCTGGACCTCCACCTTCCGGCAAGTGGCTGAGAGGATGCAGAGCCTCCATGACACACAGCAGGGCTTTGTGCTGAACCCGGCCATCGGGGTAAGTCTGAAATGTTTATTCCTGGAAAGTCTGTGCAGAGACTAAAGATTTTCTTTTAGGCCCCAGTTAGGCCTTAGCATCCTGGCATGTTGTTTTAATCCTGTAGAACGACCACCCAAGATAAATGTCACACACCAACCAACTTTGCATTTTTGTTACAGCCAGAGGGCATCTGCTGCTCCTCACGTATGAAAGGTGGCAGTGCTACGAAGATCCTGCTGGAGACACTGTTCCTGGTGGCCCACAAAGCCAGCTCCAATGTGGAGGTGACCGAGAAGTACGTGACCACAGGCTGAACCTACCCAACATCTTGCACTAGCCACTCATGGTAGCAGCTCGTTTACACTTGCTTCCAAATGTGGCTTTGGGCGTTCTTTTTAAAAAAAAAAAAACCTGGTGGAGGATCGGCAGAGCTGTCAAACTAGTATTTTCACATGTGGTGCCCAGCATGGGAACTATATAGTGGAAGGGACGTGGAGACCAGAGAGAGAAGATCAGCAAACCAGAGGCTCAGCAGAGCTGGGGGATACTACTGAATGGGGGATCAGAAGAGCTGTGGGTTGGTACTGAGTGGGGGATCAGCAGAGCTGGGTGTTACTACTCAGTGGGCAATCAGAAGAGCTAGGGGTACTACTAAGTGGGGGCATCAGCAGAGCTGGGGTACTACTGAGCAGGGGATCTGGTGAGCGAGGGTACAAATAAGCTGGGGATCTGCTGAGTGCGGGTACTACTGAGCCGGGGTTCTACTTGGCCCCTTTAAAACAAATAGAAAATCAACACACACACAGGGCATTAGCCACGCTTCATTAAAGCTTCAAAAAAAAGCATCACTGAAGCATCAAAAACACATAAAAAGGCATGATGAATTGGTAAATGAGCCCTTAAAGTATAGAGAGAGGAGGAAAAGTATTGCTCTAAGGTTTGCAGGAACACTCAGAACCACCATCCCTCAACAGCCACTGTTGGATAAAGAGGACGGCATTGGGCATGGCTTAGCTATGAAGTCAGGGAAAGTAAGCACAATGTCACAAAGTGAAGCTAAATCAGAGAGGTGCACACAAAAGGCTTTTTTTTTTAAACTGCTCTTAAAGGAAAATGTAAAACTTGTGACCTATACAAGATCCCTGAAGATGGCCTCTGGGGCCGGGATTAAGTCTTTTTTGTGTGATTTCTTCTCAGGTGTTTGTTGGAAATCTTGCGGACCTATGAGAGGGCGCACAAGGTGACCTACGCCCACAGCAAGAAAATAGCTGCATTGCTCAAGCAGTCTGCCACCAGGTGTGTACAACAGCACTGTGCAATTCCTATATGTGGCCATGAGATGGCAGCAGAGCTCATGTGCAGCTTTCCATTCTGTCACAGAGCATTGATATCATAAAATGTGCACTTCCTATAGGTGGCCACAAGATTGTAATAGAGCTCATGGCTGTATTACAGACCAATCATATCATTACATGCACTTCTTATAGATGGCCACAAGATGATAATAGAGGGCTGTATTACAGACCAATCATATCATTACATGCACTTCTTATAGATGGCCACAAGATGATAATAGAGGGCTGTATTACAGACAAATCATATCATTACATGCACTTCTTATAGATGGCCACAAGATGATAATAGAGGGCTGTATTACAGACAAATCATATCATTACATGCACTTCTTATAGATGGCCACAAGATGGTAATAGAGCTCATGGCTGTATTACAGGCAAGTCATATCATTACATGTGCACTTAATATAAGTATTCTATTCTATCACAGAACAATGATATCATAAAATATGCACTTCTTATAGGTGGCCACATGATGGCAACAGAGCTCATGGCAGTATTACAAAGCGATGATATAATTACATATGCACTTCCCATATGTGACCACTAGATGGCAGCATAGCTCACGTGAAGTTTTCTATTATATCACAGGTCAATATCATAAAATGTGCACTTCCTATAGGTGGCCACAAGATGGTAACAGAGCTTATGGCTGTATTACAAAGAAATGATATCATTACATTTGCACTTCCTATATGTGACCACTAGATGGCAGCAGAGCTCACGTGAAGTATTCCATTCGATCACAGACCAATGATATCATTGCATGTGCACTTCCTTGTGTGGCCACAAGATGGCAATAAAGCTAATCGAATCATTCCGACAAGTTTAAGCATGACATGTTACATTCTTTAATATAATTTTAATAAATTAATATCATTATTTGGACCAATACATCCATATACAAATATATCAGTTCTGATTTTCTGCTCTCTCCCTATTGGCAGTCTACAGAAGAAGGGACATCTCTACATTCTTGGCTGGGGGACCCTGGGAATGATGGCGATCATGGAGGCGGCGGAGTGCGTGCCGGCCTTTCATTCAGGTACAGTCTGTCACTCCCCTCTCACCTAGGTATTCTCTGAGATCAGTGAGCTCTATATCTTAACCAGTTCATCAGACTTGTGCTGACACACCCCCTGAAGAGCTCTTCACTGGGAAGATCAGTGTACGGCTGTTCCTCTGCCTCCTGCTCACATGCCCCCCTGTGCAGCTCTTCACTGGGAAGATCAGTGTTCTTCTGTTTTTATGCCCCCTGCTCACATGACCCTCTGTACAGTTCATCACTGGGAAGATCAGTGCACTTATGGGGAATGATACCTAGGCACAGAGCACCTATGGGGAGCACCTATCATTCCCAATAGGTACCCTGTACCTGTGTATCATTACCCATAGGTGCTCTGTACCCAGGTATCATTCCCCATAGGTTCTCTGTGCCTAAGTACCCTTCCCACGAAATGCCCTGTACCCAGGTATCATTTACCACAGGTGCCCTGTACCCAGGTATAATTCCCCATAGCTGCCCTCTACCCAGGTATCATTCCCCATAGGTGCCCTGTGACCAGGTATTATTCTATATAGGTGCCCTGTGACCAGGTATTATTCCCTATAGGTGCCCTGTGACCAGGTATTATTCCCTATAGGTGCCCTGTGACCATGTACCATTCCCTATAGGTGCCCTGTGACCAGGTATCATTCCCAATAGGTACCCTGTGACCAGGTATCATTCCCCATAGGTGCCCTGTGACCAGGTATCATTCCCTATAGGTGCCCTGTGACCAGGTATCATTCCCTATAGGTGCCCTGTGACCAGGTATCATTCCCTATAGGTGCCCTGTGACCAGGTATCATTCCCTATAGGTGCCCTGTGACCAGGTATCATTCCCTATAGGTGCCCTGTGACCAGGTATCATTCCCTATAGGTGCCCTGTGACCAGGTATCATTCCCCATAGGTGCCCTGTGACCAGGTATCATTCCCTATAGGTGCCCTGTGACCAGGTATCATTCCCCATAGGTGCCCTGTGACCAGGTATCATTCCCTATAGGTGCCCTGTGACCAGGTATCATTCCCCATAGGTGCCCTGTGACAGGTATCATTCCCTATAGGTGCCCTGTGACCAGGTATCATTCCCTATAGGTGCCCTGTGACCAGGTATCCCTCCCCATAGGTACCCTGTATCTGTGTATGATTCCTAATAGGTGTCTTGATACCTGGGTATTATCCCCAATAGTTACCCTGTACCCGGGTATCATTTTCTAAAGATGCCCTGTACCCAGGTAACATTCTCCATAGGTGTACTGTACCCAGGTAACATTTCCCATAGGTGCCCTGTGTCCAGGTATCATTCCCTATAGGTGCCTTTTTACCACATATCCTTCCCCTTAGGTGCCCTGTACCCGGGTATCATTTCCCATCTTAGCTATGATTAAGCACTATTGAGAGTGTGAAACGTGTCAGCTATTCATTCTGTCCCCTGCTGTTGTCATGAACTTTTGTTATTTTTTACAATAAAAGCGTTTGAATTGGAGTGCGGCTGTCCAGATTTTCTTTCCTCATCATTACATGCTGAGCCTGCACCTGCTACTTCCACCTTGAGGAGGGTGTTACCTCAACACACCTACCTGGAGTGGTAATCATTTTTTCTAGCATTTCCCATAGTTGCCTTGTGCCCAGGAATCATTTCCAATAGGTGTCCTGTGACCAGGTATTATTCCCCATAGGTGCCCTGTACCCAAATATCATTTCCCATAGGTGCCTTATACCAGGTTATAAGGCACCAAAGGTGCTCTGTGCCTGGGTATCATTCCTCATAGGTGCCTTGTACTCGAGTATCATTCCCAATAGGTACCCTTTACCCGGGTATCATTTCCAATAGATGCCCTTTGTCCAGGTATCATTCCCTATAGGTGCTTTTTGACCAGGTATCATTCCCCTTACGTTCCCTGTGTCCAGGTATCATTCTCTAGGTGGCCTTTGACCAGGTATCATTCCCCTTAGGTACCCTATACCCGGCTATCATTCCTCATAGTTGCCCTGTGCCCAGGTATCATGCCCCATAGGTTCCCCAGTGACCAGGTATCATTCCCCATAGGTGCATTATACCCGGGTGTCATTCCCCATGGGTACCCTGTGACAAAGCATCATTCCCTATTGATGTTCTGTACCCAGATAGCATTACTGATAGGTGCCCTGTGCCTGGGTATCATTCCCCACAGGGGTCCTGTGCCAAGGTATTATTCCCCATGGGTACCCTGTGACAAGGCATCATTCCCTATTGATGTCCTGTACCCAGATAGCATTCCCGATAGGTGCCCTGTGCCTGGGTATCATTCCCCACAGGGGTCCTGTGCCAAGGTATTATTCCCCAAGGGTGCCCTGTGCCAGGGTTTCAATCCCCATAGGTTCCCTGTGACACTGTATCATTCCCAATGGGTTCCCTCTACCTGGTTACCATTCCCCATAGCTGCCCTGTACCCGGCCAGGTATCATTCCCTGCGGGTGCCCTGTACCCAGGTATCATTCCCTAGGTGGCCTTTGACCAGATATCATTCCCCTTAGGTACCCTATACCCAGCTATCATTCCTCATAGATATCTGGGCCCTGTGCCCAGATATCATGCCACATAGGTTCCCCAATGACCAGGCATCATTCCCCATAGGTTCCCCACTGACCAGGTATCATTCCCCATAGGTTCCCCAGTGACCAGGTATCATTCCCCATAGGTGCCCAGTGACCAGGTATCATTCCCAATAGGTGCCCTATACCTGGGTTTCATTCCCCATGGGTACCCTGTGACAAGGCATCATTCCCTATTGATGTCCTGTACCCAGATAGCATTCCCGGTAGGTGCCCTGTGTCTGGGTATCATTCCCCATAGGGGTCCTGTGCCAAGGTATTCTCCATGGGTGCCCTGTGCCAGGGTTTCATTTGCCATGGGTGCCCTGTGACAGGGTATCATTCCCAATGGGTGCCCTCTACCTGGCTACCATTCCCCATAGTTGCCCTGTACCCAGCCAGGTATCATTCTCTGTAGGTGCCCTGTGCCCAGGTATCATTCCCTAGGTGGCCTTTGACCAGGTATCATTCCCCTTAGGTACCCTATACCCAGCTATTATTCCTCATAGATATCTGGGCCCTGTGCCCAGATATCATGCCACATAGTGACCAGGTATCATTCCCCATAGGTTCCCCAGTGACCAGGTATCATTCCCCATAGGTGCCCAGTGACCAGGTATCATTACCCATAGGTTCCCCAGTGACCAGGTATCATTCCCCATAGGTTCCCCAGTGACCAGGTATCATTCCCCATAGGTTCCCCAGTGACCAGGTATCATTCCCCATAGGTTCCCCAGTGACCAGGTATCATTCCCCATAGGTTCCCCAGTGACCAGGCATCATTCCCCATAGGTTCCCCAGTGACCAGGTATCATTCTCCATAGGTTCCCCAGTGACCAGGTATCATTCTCCATAGGTGCCCAGTGACCAGGTATCATTCCCCATAGGTGCCCTATACCTGGGTGTCATTCCACATGGGTACCCAGTGACAAGGCATCATTCTATTGATGTCCTGTACCCAGATAGCATTCCAGATAGGTGCCCTGTGCCTGAGTATCACTCCCATTAGGGGTCCTGTGCCAAGGTATCATTCCCCATGGGTGCCCTGTGCCAGGGTTTCATTTGCCATGGGTGCCCTGTGACAGGGTATCATTCCCAATGGGTGCCCTCTATCTGGTTACCATTCCCCATAGTTGTCCTGTACTCAGCCGGGTATCATTCCCTATAGGTCTCCTGTGCCCAGGTTTCATTCCCCATAGGTGCCCAGGTAAAATTTCCCATAGTTACCCTGTGCCTGGGTGTCATTCCTTACAGAGTCCTAGTGCCCAGGAAGAAAGGTGGGATGGCTTATTTACATGTTGCTGTCCTCCTCTAAACATTTTAATGTGAAATCATTTCGGAGGGTGGAATGTGTAGGTTTTTTTTACTAGTCACAAGACTCTCTGCAGCACATAATAATTTTCTCTGCTGCAAAAATGCCATGGCCTCCAAGGTCCCCAGGACAACAGTACACTGGTGGTTGGAGTCTGGAACACCTCAGTGTACATTCAGAATGTTGGGAGTGGGGGGGGGGGGGGGTCTAAAACCCTCCTGACTGGTGTACCAAAGCCATAGGCAGGAGGTCTTCATTCCCTTTATACATGGTCATGACTTAGTTTTCACCAATGACTGCTATCAACCCTTTATAAAAGAAACCCCTCATATTAGATAAAGTAGACCAGGGAACTCAAAGATCTCACCAACAGAGTTCTCAAGAGACCGAAGAAAGCAAATGGGGGTAGCCATTGTCTGGCTATCATGTTGAACCTCTGGCTTCACCTAACAGGGTGAATTCTGACCTTCACTACACAGTTGCATGCTCATAATGTAAATCAAAAAATGGCAGAAAGGCAAGAGACATCTACTATATAAGAACAGGTTCCCTTTACATCAAGGCGGGGCAGAGACACGATCATTTTTTTTTTTTTTGTTGTTTTAAAAATTTTTTTGAGGTTTTACATAATGGTTACAAAAGAGGACAAAATGTATCATATCTTAATACACAGTGAGGATAATTTCTTAGATGAGTACAATGACTAGGGATGGGCTGACATTTGAAATGTCATTTAAAATTGCTCGCAGCTGTAATGTATTGCTCGACAATATAGATAAAAATCAAGGAAAAAATCGGTGTGGTTTCCCCCCCTTCAGTCCATATTAGGCCCTTCAGGTCTGGTATAGTTATTAAGGGAAACTCCATGACCCCAAAAAAAACAGCTTGGTCCCACCCAAAATTCATACCATGCCCTTATACAAGCAAGCAGCCTGGCAGGCCAGGAAAGGAGGGGGCGCCCCCCCTCCTGAACCATACCAGGCCACTTGCCCTCAACATGGGGAGGGTGCTTTGGGGTCTGCGGGCGGGGTGCTTAGCGGAATCTGGAAGCCCCCTTTAACAAGGGGGCCCCCAGATCCCAGCCCCCCCCATGTGAGTGGGTAAGGGGTACATTGTACCCCTACCCATTCACCAAAAAAATTGTCAAAAAGTAAAAACCACAATACATAGTTTTTGACAATTCCTTTATTCAAAAAAAAAAAAAAAAAAAAAGTGTCCCACAATGTCCATCCATCTTCAATCATGTCGTCTGACTGACCTGAAAAATAGAAAAAAACTCGAAAAAACTCTGCCTCCATGGATTGCCTCCCGGCGATTGCTGTCTTTTTCACTGAGACAGCTCTTATATAGCCAAGGGCGGGGCCACCCGCTGATGTAACCGGATGACTCTTTCCCCCTCTGACGGCACATGACGTCAGAAAATGCGGGGTCACTCGGTTACGTCACTGGGTAGGCCCTGCCCTTGCCTATATAACAGCTGTCACAGCCAAGAGACAGCAGTCGGCATGACGCCTCCCATCGAGGCGGAGCTTTTTGTTTTTTTTTCTTTTTTTAATAAAGGAATTGTCAAAAACTGTGTATTGTGGTTTTTACTTTTTGACACTTTTTTTGGTGACTTAGTAGGGGTACAATGTACCCCATACCCATTAACATAGGGGGGGGCCCCCTTGTTAAAGGGGGCTTCCATATTCCGATAACCCCCCGTCCGCAGACCTGTCAGGGTCTGGTATAGATTTTGGGGGGGATTTAAGTTCCCCTTAAAGATTTAAGCTTCCCTTAAAATCTATACTAGACCCAAAGGGCCTGGTATGGACTGTGCATTGTAATGCTGCAACATGAGGTGATGGTCGTGGATGAATGGCACAACAACGGGCCTCAGAATCTCATTGCAGTATCTCTGTGCACTCAAAATGCCATCAATAAAATGCACCTGTGTTCATTGTCCATAGCATAAACTAATTTGCCACGAACGCCCCATAATGTTCGGTATTCGCCGAACGGCGAACACCCGATGTTCTAATCAGACTTACATTCAGGATTGTATGGTGGAGGGTAGTGTCCACCCCCCCCCCCCAGACATCCCGACTGAGAGCAACTTGCAGAGACACAATCTTACCATATGTCTCGTGACTGGTGTAGCAAATCAGCTTATTTTCATATTTGCTCCTCATAGTTCCAGAGCCCGAGAACAACGTATTACCTGGTTACAACAACAGAGGAGGTTTTTTCTGCTCTCCCCGTATTTTGAAAATATAGAGGGTAAATGTCAGTTGCGTGTCTCAGGTCAGAGAGGGGAATTTTCTTTGAAATACATATCAAGTTACTGAATGTTCCTTACCAGAAGAGATGCAGGAAGTGCGGGCAGAATATGCAGAGAATTTCATAAATATTTATCTGGTATTTGGAGCACTATGGGTTATTTCAGGGTGAAAAACCTCACAATCTACCTCCTTCTCTGCTTCTGACCTATTTTACTAAGAGACCCCAGAGAGGTCAGTCACTGCGGGGCCAAATTAGTGACTGGGGATCAATGGCTCTCTACACAGATCCCACAGATCTTTCTGTATTAGTTCCCAAATTTCAATTAAATTGTCTCCCAGCTCCATCAGAAAAGAGCCCCCTCATGGTAGTCTTCACTTCAGATTCAGACCACTGCGCTCTGACACGCCCTCTCCCCGTGTCAGACCTACAGCTCTCCAATCAGCAATCTTACTGAGGAGAGCAAAGGTAGCTGATTGGAGAGCTGTAGGTCTGATGCAGGAGGGGGGCGTCACACAAAGCCCAGTGGTCTGAATCTGCAGAGTACTACATGGGGGCTCTTTCCTGATAGAGCTAAGTGACAATTTATAAAGAGATACAAAGGTGAGAAATACAAATAGGACTATTTTGCTGCCCAAAGATTACATCAATACAGTATAAACAGAGGCTAGCGTTTGGGAATTCCATTTCTTGAAAAGGAACCTTGTGGAAAATCGCTCTGCCAGTAATGGGTGGTTAAACCAGTATGAGTGAGAAATTCAATCTTCTTTCAGCTCTATCCTGAGAGGTATAACTGATCATAAACCGATCCTTCTGCAAATCACTTTCCCACATCTGTAGAGGAGAGCTCAGCAGTGTAATGTGATCTAAGTACTTCCATATTGTGGTCACATAGAAAATCCAACTGATGTTATCTCTGAGGTCATCTTGATTTCTTGTACACTAACCCTAACCCTAAAGCTAACTATAACACTAACCCTACCTCCCTAACCCTAATTCTAACTCTAACAACTAAACCTAACTCTAACCCTACCTTTCTATCTCTAATTCTAACCCTAACCTCTAACCCTAACTCTTACCCTACCTGCCTATCCCTAATTCTAACCCTAACCTCTAACCCTAACTTTAACCCTACCTCCCTATCCCTAATTCTAACCTTAGCTTTAACCCTACCTCCCTAGCCCTAATTCTAACCCTAACCTCTAACCCTAACTTTAACCCCACCTCCCTAACCCCTAATTCTAACCCTAACCCTACCTCCCTATCCCTAATTCTAACCCTAACCTCTAACGCTTACTTTTACACCACCTCCCTATCCCTAATTCTAATGCTAACACTAACCCTACCTCCCTATCCCTAATTCTAACCCCAAACCTCTAACCCTAACTCTAACCCTACCTCCCTATCCCTAATTCTAACCCTAACCTCTAACCCTACCTCCCTATCCCCAATTCTAACCCCAACTCTAATCCTACCTCCCTATCCCTAATTCTAACCCTAGCCTCTAACCCTACCTCCCTATCCCCAATTCTAACCCCAACTCTAATCCTACCTCCCTATCCCTAATTCTAACCCTAACCTCTAACCCTACCTCCCTATCCCTAATTCTAACCCTAACTCTAACCCTCCCTCCCTATCTCTAATTCTAATTCTAACCCTAACCTCTAACCCTAACTCTAACCCTACCTCCCTATCCCTAATTCTAACCCTAACTCTAACCCTACCTCCCTATCCCTAATTCTAACCCTAACTCTAACCCTACCTCCCTATCCCTAATGCTAACCCTAACCTCTAACCCCAACCCTCACTCTGACTCTAACCGTACCTCCCTAACCTTAATTCTAATCCTAACCTCTAACCCTAACTCAAACCCCACTTCATTACCTCCCTCTAACCCTAACATTTAACCTAACTCTAAACCTACCTCCTCAACTCTAACTCTAATCCTAACTCTAACCCTACCTCTCTAACCCTAATTCTAATCCTAACTTAACCCCGGTGCTAAGGGGTTAATTCGAACCCTATCCCTTAACCATAAAGCTAACCGTAATTCAAACCCTCAATCTAACCTCAACTCTAACCCTATTTCTAACCCTAACTCTAATCCTAACCCCTAACTCTAACTCCCTAATCCTTAATCTAACCCTAACTCTAACCGCAACCCCCAAACCTAACTCTAAGCCTAATACTAACCCCAATTCCCTAACTCTAATTCTAACTCCAACTGTTATCCTAATCTCCCAACACTAAACCTAACTTCCAAACCCTAACTCCCTAACCCAAATTATAACCTTAAATCTAACCCTAAACCCTTACTTTAACCCTAAAACTGACCCTAATTTCCTAACCCAGCTTTAACCCTAACTCCCTAACCCTAAAACTAACTCTAAGTCTAACCCTAAATTTAACTCCCTTGCTCTAACTCTAACCCTAACTCTGTTATTCTACCCAAACTCTAACACTAACCATAACTCCTTAACCCTAACTCTAACCCTACACAGAACCCTTTTATTATCACCTTGACATTTAGGTTTTGATTTAATTTAAAAGTGAAGCTCAATCGGTTTATGTTGTGACTCTGAGTCTCCATGGTTGAAAGAGCTGAAGTCCAATGAATGAAAGGGGTGGACCAGGAACAGTCAGTTTGGGGAGAAATGTGCTAGATGATGCTGGACGTCCTCCAGTGAGGAAATTAGGCCCTATCTGACTTGCTGCAGCTTGTCATGCACATTGTGAGAAACTCACAGTGTGAAGTGAAATCAGAGTAAGTCATTTCAGGCCAGGAGAGAAGCCTGTACAACCGTGCAAACCTGAAGGGAAGGCTGAAGGTCAGATTTAAGGGTTTCCCAGAATTCTGGACCATAATGTTAGTAAGTATGCTCTTCCTGACCAAATAAAGTATGAAAAAAAGCTTTTCCTTTCTGTTTAAGTTAATAGATGGTGCAGTTCTTGCACTGGGTCTCTTCCTGCGCCAGGCCCTGCACTGTGATTGGTTCATTGCTTGATTCATTGTAGCAAGGATGTTGCAAGTCAGTGGCTGACCGTGTACCATGTGACTTTTGTTGCAGATTGGAGAGATGTGCGCGGCTTTATAAATGGAGGATATCAAACAATGGAGAACAAAGAGGGGGACCTAACCTCTCTGGTGAGTGGTTGAAGGTCACTGGTAATGAAAACTTTCTGAAGTCAGACAGCTGGGCACATTTTATTTTATTATGGACAATGCAAAGCCATATTTACCCAAAACTATAATTTCACTCCCAGATGGCTTCTTATAGTATGAACTCATAGTCCTCTTTTGAGTTCCTGGCAGCAGCAAAACACTGGAGCGAGAGGCACTAGTATGAGAGCACCTAAATACCCTTCCAGCAGCCAGCAGATCCCATCTATCAGTTTCCACCTGATGCTGGCTGCTGGGAGGGTATTTAGGTCCTTCCCTACTAGTGTTTCTCACCCACTGGTGGACACTGAAACTACAACCTTCTACTCTGGGAAGTACAGTACCACCAGCAGGTGATTCAGGTCCTGACAGATGGAGCTGGGAACTCCAGCAAGACCCCCCCCCCCAAAAAAAAAAAGATCACCTAATACTGGTTTTAAGTAGAACAGCCCAAATAAATACAAATAAATACAGATCAGTACACCAAAATTATATTTTGGTTTAGTAAATGGAGCCTTCTGGGCTGATCCAGCTCCAAAAGGGAGACCTCTCTGCTATAATTCTTAGCTTACTAAGACATAGAGGAAACTGTCAAGTAGTTTCACTCTCCATCATCTTCCAAATGCTGTATATCAGTTTTGAGGTGGACATACTCTTTAAGAAAAGTTTGCATCTCTAAATGTGTAACTGTTCTTTAAAAGGAACTTTACTCTTTTATACAAACCATCACTTTAATTCACGAAGGTCTCCCATTCTGAGCACCTCCATATTGTTTTAGAGCTATGAAGTGTGGACTTTTTGGCCAATAGATGGGTACAGGGGGTGGTCCCAAGCTAAATTTCAGGACAGAGGTCATGTGATGTGTGACATTAGAGAACAATCCTTATTACAGGCAGGGGACTAGCATTTCCACAAGGGGTTCAGCCAAGATGTAGCCCATATTGCTATTGTGACAGGTACACTTTAACACTTTACTCCCCTATTTTTTTCTAATACTATTGGGTTTAAAAGAGTTCTATTGATGCGAGTGGGTCCCTTAGGTGGTGTGATGGGGTGCCCCCTTCACTGGGTGTTCCCAAGGCACAGAGCGTCCCCCCCAATTTAATGTCTCTGTTAACCACAGGGTGCTGAATTTGCCGTTTCCCATGAAGACTTTGTGAAGAGTGTCCTTCCATCCATATCTGAGACAGACACTTTCCTCTTCCTCTTTACGATTGATGGTGAGTGAATATACCATTAAAAAATGTGATCTCATGTATTGTAGAGGAGTCAGCACCATTCCGCGCTCCTATATTGAACTTTGTAGTCGTTTTAGAGGGGCTCTCCGTGATTTACACCAGGATTCTCCAAACTTTCTAAACACAGGGCCAGTCTTTACTGTCTTTAAGACTTTAGGGGGGCCAGACTTTGACCAGTGGGAGTAAACAATGCCCCATCATTGGTGTCAGTGGGAGAAATTGTGCCCCATTGTTGAAAACAGTGTGAGGAATAGTGCCCATCATTGGTATCAGTGTGAGGAATAGTGTCCCCTCATTGGTATCAGTGAGAGGAATAGGAATAGTGCCTCATCATTGGTATCAGTGGAAGGAGTTGTGCCCCATTGTTGGTGTCAATGAAAGGAATTGTGCCCAATTGTTGGTGTCAGTGGATGGATTAGGGCCTCAAAAGCTGGATGAAGGCAAGCAAAGACATTGTTTCCAACAAGGCACCAAAGTGATGTTTCCAAAGCAATGCCATGTCAATATTTTAAGTATTTGAGTTGATATTAAAGGATTTATTGTTCAGCGGTATACACACAACATGATCATTGAAACCTTTTTATATAAACCCCTAAACAGGTTTTTTTTTTTTTCTCAGACTGTAGGTGCAGGTACTGCCCCTCCACTGAGTCAACCCTTGCCTCTGTCCTTATCCACCTCTGAGCACTGAACCTTAGTTACACCCCTAACCACCTCCTAGGACACCCCCTTTTAGCGAATACAGAACCAAGTGTTATTTTTGTGGTGTTAAGTAATTTGTATGAAATGTGTTAATGATAAGATGAAAAGCAGTGAAATAGATCCCCTACAGCCAGCAGCCAGCAACCGTAGACCCCAACAGCAACGATAGAACCCCTTTAACAATGCACTCCTTAGCAACAACAGATCCCCCCAAGCAAGAATAGAACCAATGTAACAACATAGTACCCCCCAGCAACAATAGACCCTTCGCTAGCAACAATATATCCTCCCGAACAAAAATAGAACCCCTGTAACAAAATACTCCCCAGAAACAATAGAGCCCCGCTAGCAACAAGAGATCCCCCCCGGCAACAATTGAACCCCTTCAACAAAATACTCCTCAGCAGGCCTGGACTGGGACAAAAACAGACTTGGGCATTCCAGACCAAGCAGCCAATTCCTCGCTGGGTGACCAGTGATGGGACACCCACAAAGCCAGTCCACCGTACTGCAATGCAAAGGGGCACTGCGACACAAAGGGAGCTGCATTGCATAGAGGCACCGCAATGATTACAGTGCCCCCCCACAGTGCAGCCCCCCTACATCCCAGTGCCCCCCAACACTGCAGTGCCCCCAGCAATCACAGCCCACCACCACAGTGTCCCCTACAGCCATGTTCCCTCCGTCTCCAACCACAGTGCCCCCCCCACTCTCTGCCTCCCCTGCACAGTCCCACCTCCAGGCAGGGCAGAGGCAGGACTCAGCTGCCATATCCCCTCCAGGAGGAGCTGCAGACCTGGAACACATCAAGAAGCTGGTGACCACCTGCTTGTCAATATGAAGACTCCGGCTCTCTGTGTCGATCTCCATCTCCCCCCCGCCACGCCAACAGGATCACACAAAAGTGTTGCGCCGTGTCGAAAAGTGGGTGTGGTTTCCAGGAAATAATGAGCGTGGTTCAAAGTGGGGTGTGGTTAGAGTCTGAGATGAATGAGAGATGGAGAAAGAAAGGGGAAAAGAGGGAGGGAGGGAAAGAGAAAGAAGGAAAGAAGGAAAGGAGAGAGAAGGGAGGAAAGAGGGATGGAGGGACAGCAGGCCCAGATCCTACACCACAGTAGAAATGTGTATTCCAGAGTTCAACAAATCAGCAGATAAAGATACTCCAAACACCTAATGTTAGCGCTTCAATCATCCCAGCACCATGGTTGTTGTGGTGTCAGGATGATTGAAGCGCATTATTAGTATTATTACATTGTAATATAAAATGAAATCATTCACCTCACCATAATCCAGAATCAATGGGACCCCTGAGCGTGTCAACTGCCACATCGCCTGCCACTAGATGCCATCATGTGCCCCGAGCAGAGTCCGTCCTTGCATCAGGTGCCCCCAGCAGCGTCTGTCCTTACATCAAGTGCCCCCAGCAGAGTCCGTCCTTACATTAGGTGCCCCCAGCAGAGTTCGTCCTTACATCAGGTGCCCCCAACAGAGTCTTTCCTTACATCAGGTGCCCCCAACAGAGTCCGTCCTTACCTCAGGTGCCCCCAGAAGCAGAGGCCCTCCTTACAGATCTGTGTCCCTGGCAGTGGAGCCCCTCCTTACATGTGTGTCCCCAGGCAGCAGAGCCCCTCCTTACATGTGTGTTCCCAGGCAGCAGAGCCCCTCATTACATGTGTGCCCCTAGCGTAGTGGAGCCCTCCTCACATTTGGTGTCCCCAGCGCAATGGAGCTCCTCCTTACATGTGTGTCCCCAAAACAGCGGAGCCCCTCCTTACATGTGTATCCCCAGCGCAGCGGAGCCCCTCCTTACATGTGTGTCCGCAGGCAGCTGAGCCCTTCCTAAATGTGTGTCCCCAGGCAGCGGAGCCCATCCTTTCATGTGTGTCCCCAGTGCAGCAGAGTCCCTCCTTACATGTGTGTCCCCAGAGCAGCGGAGCCCCTCCTTACATGTGTGTCCCCAGCGTAGCAGAGCCCCTCCTTACATGTGTGTCCCCAGCACAGCAAAGCCCCTCCTTACATGTGTGTGCCCAGTGCAGCGGAGCCCCTCCTTACATGTGTGTCCCCAGGCAGCAGAGCCCCTCCTTACATGTGTGTCCCCAGGCAGCAGAGCCACTCCTTACATGTGTGTCCCCAGGCAGCAGAGCCCTCCTCACATCAGCGTCCCCAGCGGTGATCGCCTTCACGGTGTATGTCTCCAGCAGCAGCAGCTACAGTTCCTTTCACGTGTGTTCAGTGGAGAGGGGAGGGAGGGTGGTCCATTGGGGTAGCCAATCCCATGAACTTCCTGATTTAAGCCATGCCTTTGCACTTCCTGTTTGCCAGATTTTTGTGCTCTCTCCAGTCGATATCTTGCTCTGTTGCATACCTGCAGCTGTCCTTATCTACACCACTACTCATTACCGATCTTGACTATGCTTCTG
This sequence comes from Aquarana catesbeiana, assembly GCF_042186555.1. Taxonomy (NCBI): domain Eukaryota; kingdom Metazoa; phylum Chordata; class Amphibia; order Anura; family Ranidae; genus Aquarana; species Aquarana catesbeiana. Next base: position 3,516,185 of record NC_133327.1, on the reverse strand, counting down.
CTTCATCCTAACCTGTAACCACTTGTTACTGACCTTTGGCTTATTTACTGACTATGCTTCTGCTTGATCCCTACCTTCTATACTTACTACTGGACCCTGGATGCTCACCTCCTGTTGGGGCTATCCTAAGGACTGTGACCTGGCACTAACATGCAGAAAAACCCATCTTCACCATCAGGATCTCTGGTGGACACCAGTTTGTGCTGGTTAGGTTGTGAGGAATGGGAAGCAGCCACACATTCCAGCCTATGCAGTTACCTATCCCTGTGTTTCCCAGTTGTCTCCACTGCAGCTAGCTTCTCAGTAAGGACCAGCAGATTATATTTAAGGTCCGGTATGGCCACGGAGAAGGTGGATTTTATGTCGGCTGCAAAGTCTGACATGTCAGCATAGGTTAGGGGCTGATCCGCCTGTTTATATCCCCTACCTGTGTCCTCTGCTGCCGATTGTGAATCCTCGCTGAAGTCCTCCTTCTCACTCTGTGTCCGCGCCATTTTGTTCCCCGTCATGCTGCCACGGGAGACCGACTGGGAACAAATCCGATATGTTCCTGGCCATGGGTAGTTGCTGTGCTGCACCGGGAATGAGATTGCGGGGTCTGGTGAAGCCATTTGCCCATTTCCAGGGTGATTGAACTGGGTGTCAGGCTGCAGGCCAGGTTTCTTCATGGAGCTCTGCTAGTGTGCGTCCATCTCCGCCGCATGCCAAGCCACGCCCCCTGGGTGGGTGCCTTTCTACTGCTATAGCTACTAGTCTCCGAGCCTGACCCCTGACCATGACACCCCCTCAGTCCCATACCCTCCTCTTATCTCGCAGCCCTGTTTTTGTCTTTCCATTTACTAATCCAAATGCTGCTTTTTTCCATTGCTGAGTCCTTGATTGTCTGTAGTAGATACAGTGACGAAACCTCTTCAATTTCAAAGCGATTAAATGCAAACAATTCAGCCTTGATGAATAAATATGGACTACTTTTATGACAATCTATACATACAGACAGTACCAGTTCACCTTTAGTTACATAGTTACATAGTTGGTGAGGTTGGAAAAAGAAACCATCAAGTCCAACCTATGTGTGTGATTATATGTCAGTATTACATTGTATTTCCCTGTATGTTGTGGTCGTTCAGGTGCTTATCTAATAGTTTTTTGAAACTATCGATGCTCCCTGCTGAGACCACCGCCTGTGGAAGGGAATTCCACATCCTTGCCGCTCCTACAGTAAAGAACCCTCTACGTATTTTAAGGTTAAAACTCTTTTATTCTAATTTTTATGAGAGGCCACGTGTCTTGTTAAACTACCTTCTGCGAAAAAGTTTTATCCCTATTGTGGGGTCACCAGTCCGGTATTTGTAAATTAAAATCATATCCCCTCTCAAGCGTCTCTTCTTCAGAGAGTATAAGTTCAGTGCTCGCAACCTTTCCTCATAACTAAGATCCTCCAGACCCTTTATTAGCTTTGTTGTTAGTGATCTTTGGTGCATTTTGACAAAGACTGGGTACACATCCACCAGATCACAAATTCTGATTTCACAGCTTTTCCGCTTGGGTGCCATGTCATTAATACAAGGAAACATTGAGTGAATGCTCTCAAAAGTTCCTCCACTCCAAGCTCGCTCAACCAAGTCTTTATGAACCTTGCTTTGTGCACTGGTCCAAATCATCTGGTGGAGGAGAGATTATGGTGTGGGGTTGTTTTTCAGGGGCTGAGCTTGGCCTCTTAGTTCCAGTGAAGGGAACTCTTAAGGCGTCAGCATACCAAGACATTTTGCAAAATGTTATGCTCCCAACTTTGTGGGAACAGTTTGGGGATAGTCACTTCCTGTTTCAACATCACTGCGCACCAGTACACAAATAAGGTCCATAAAGACATGTATGAGCGAGTTTTGGGTGGAGGAACCTGACTGGCCTGCCCTCAACCAGTCCTGACCTCAACCTGATAGAACACCTTTGGGATAAATTAGAGCAGAGACTGCGAGCCAGGCCTTCTCGTCCACATCAGTGCCTGACCTCATAAATGCGCTTTTGGAGGAATGGTCCACCATCCCCACAGACACACTCCTAAACCTTGTGGACAGCCTTCCCAGAACAGTTGAAGCTGTTATAGCTGCAAAGGGTTGGCCAACTTAACATTGAACCCTACGAACTAAAACTGGGATGCCATTAAAGATCATGTAAAGGCAGGTGTTCCAATACTTTTTGTAATATAGTGTATTATATACATAATAATCTAATTTTTATGATGAGTCCTCTCTGGTCTACAGTTTTAACTGTATTTAACTTTTTTGTAAGTTTTAGCTTAAAAAAAAAGTCAAATTTGTAATGGAGTGAATAATCTGCTATGGTTGTAATATTTATATAATTGACACCTAAACAAAGGTTCTTCCTCCATTTATTGTTTGTTATATTCATTGTTCATTGAAATACATTGTATCTGCATCGCACACCAAACCACCATTGGACCTTGCCTGCAAGGTGATGTGGCAACCGATAGATAGCCACGTGTTCTACAGATATAGCAAATGTCACCAGCACACCTTCTATCTTCATGAGCTCAACACTTTTATTTGTGCATACTGAAAAAAAGTTACACGACGGTCAGCAAACAAACCCTAGCTAACGCCTGAAAATCCCCCTCTCTCAATTTAGTGAGACTAAAATCATTGCAGTTTTTACAGGATAGAGTCACAAATAATGCAAAAGTCTGGCAGCCATGAATAGACCACTTGTTTGTGCTGAAGGCAACGCTGGACTGACTGGGTAAATGGGTGGGTGATTAAGTGGGTGAGTAGGGAGATGTCCCTCAGGTGGGGTGTGCCCAATGGTTGATACTGGTGGTGAACCCTCTTAGGGCTTGGGCTGCTGCCTTTTTGGTACGACCTTAAAGTCGTTTCCACATGCAAACTTGGAATAATAAAAAAGGAGTGCCCGTTGTCCAAAAGAATACATGTTTGATGATGGATTAAGAGATGTTTATTGGAGAGTGGTGACAAGTACATCAAGTCAACTCATTTCGGGAGAGAGGCTCTCCCTTCTTCAGGGTTATTGAATAAGTTTGAGAAATATACAGAAAACAGATATCTAAAAACGAGAACATAATATGTCGAATATACAAAAGCAAAAATGCAAAAGAGAAAAAACAAGAAGGTATTCCCAAGGTAAAAATATGTTATAAAATTATAAAAAGGGTAAAGAGCTAAAGATCACAATAAAAATGATCACGATAGGAATAACGATAATATTAATGCTACCTCAATAATGATGGTAGCTTGTTGATTACTATTATTATTTTTCATTATCATTATTATTAGCACCATAATGTGTGACTACAGTTTTGGGAACCCAGCTGCTCAACAAGTAGTGAGCCATATGAGTATTGGACTCTGTTAGTAATCCCATTGGGAAACTTATGTAAAACTCCAGGGCCGTTGGTATCAATGTGTTCTTGCTGAGGCATCAAGATACTTTCCAGCTGGGGGGGGGGGTGAAGGTACAAAACCGCCCCTACATTGCAGGAGTGAGCACTATGAAGCAAGGCTTTCCATGATTGGTCAGAACAGAGACTAGGGGACCATGTTGGGTAGGCTAAATGGGGCCCCACAATTTCTAATGGCGGCTCTGCCCCCACTTTTAGTTAGTCCTGCCCTAAAAGTCTACATGTAATTGATCACTGTAGGTAAAGATTTGTAGTTCATTGTGATGATGCTTTGATATATAAGACTCTACGTGTACTGCCCACTTACTGCCTCTTACAAACTGTTGGCATGTGTCAACACAAAGCCAAGAGCATGAGCTACTGTATATACATTGTCTATCACATAATAATGTTGTTATAGGATATAGAAAGATGGACAACAGGCCAGGGAACAGGTGCTAAGATTGGAAATTTGCCCCTCCTCCCCAGGGAATGGTATCCTCTGTGATCACGCCCATCTAACAATATCCATGCAGGCACCATGGGACCTCCCTCAAGGATCAGAATCGCACTACTGTCACCTAAAAACATATATAGAGAAGGAAACTCATAGACACCTCCTATCCTGGCTTATCTGAGAGGGACAAGGTTTTGTTGCATCTTCTTTGTTTGCTCAAGGAGCACTGGTAGCAGCATATTTCAGGCAATTTTTGGGGAGTTCTATGGGTACATGGATCCTGGATCCTGCCCAGTGCTCCCCTTCTGTTTAGGGATCAATGTGCTGATGACTCTGTTCTGCCTGCAGATGAGCTCAGTGAGGTAGAGAAGCTGGTGGATCTGGTGAAGGAGAAGACTTCAAACATCTTTGCTGTTTCTCATGCTACAGCAGGACAATACCTGCCGGTAAGTGAGCTGTGAGATTCTATGATTCTCTTTTCTCAATTCTACTTTGTGTCCAAAATGTCTGTTATCTCCGCTTCCATCTAGTGCTTCTCACTCCTCTCTAACTGTTATCTAAAAATTATATTAATGTAACCTTTATTTCCATTAGAATTCTACCAAAAAGCTCATCCCAAACATCATCAGTATTACGTGGCCCATCCTGTTCCTGGAGTACGAGGGAGCCTTCATCCAGGTACACTTCATTCCTCACTCAATGTCGATTCTCATGACCAGTCAATGTGGTAAAAGCTGGAGATATGATAATGTCATGTGATCATTCAGAGCCAATGTAGTGAAAGCTGGCGGTATGATGATGTCAGGTGGTCATTTAGAGCCAATGTAGCCAAAGCTGGAGATGTGATAATGTCACGTGATTATGCAGAGCCAATGTGGAGAAAGCTGGCAGTGTGATGATATCATGTGATCATTTAGAGCCAATGTAGTAAAAGCTGGCAGTGTAGCGGGTGGCATGTTGTTGATGTGATAGCTCTTTCATTATTCTGTGTAGGTAGTACATTTTTTTTTCTTCCATCCCTAACAGAAGTTTCAGAGGGAACTGAGCAGTAAGTGGATCCTGAACACAGTCACCAGCGGGGCCCATGTTCTTAAAGGCCAAGTATACCGTAACTTCCCGGTGGATTTTAGAATCAGTAATAATAAACACTTTCATAGGGCAGTCTCCATCCTACAGGTAAGTCTCTGCAGCCACCTTCCAAATATAAGCTTAATTTTATATTGTTCAGCCTCATAACACAAATCTACGTCATCTACAGCGACTGACAGGACACTCCCAGACCCGGTGCAGAGAGGCTCTTCTCCAGTCCATCCATGGAGAGCAGATCTTGAGTGACCAGACTAAGAACACAGAGATATCCAGACATGTAGAGGTGGCTTCATTGAAGAACAATGTAAGTAACATGACTCAGGGTGACCACTGAACTTGAAATGTAACCAGTAAAGGATAGGCATCAATCTACACAAGGTTTCAGCAAACAATAAATGTCACAGAGATTTCCAGTATTGATATGTTTTCACCTTCACAGAGCTTCAGTGGAAATCTGTTGTCATCTTCTCAGAGTTCAAATGGAAGGAGGATAGATTCCCCCACACTAAATTCCAAAAGAGATAGATGTCACCTTCATAGATATCCAGTTGAAGGAACCTGCAGCAGTTCCAGTGGAACATACAGTAGGTGTCATACAGAGTTCCAAAACAAATAGGTGTCACCACAATGGATTTCTGGTGGAAGGTAAGGTCACCTATTGGTGGTTTCAATGGAAGATAGGCATCAATCATACAGAGTTCCAAAACAGATAGGTGGTACTTTCATTGATCTCTAATGGAAGGAATGGTCACCTATGGGGGTTCCAGTGGAAGATAAGTGTCACCCATACAGAGTTCCAAAACAGATAGGTGTCATCTTCATAGACTTCCAGTTGAAGCAAAGGTCACCTACTAAGGGTTCCAATGGAAGATAGGTGTCAAGCATACAGAGTTCCACAACAAATAAGTGTCACCTTCATAGATTTCTAGTGGAAGGAAAGGTCACCTACTGGAGGTTCTAAAGTCACTCTTACAGAGTTCCAAAACAGATAGGTGTTACCTTCATAGATCTCTAATGAAAGGAATTGTCATCTTTGGGGTTTCTATTGGAAGACATGTGTCACCCATAGAGAGTTCCTATACAGATAGGTGTCATCTTCATAGAGTTCCAGTGGAAGGAAAGGTCACCTACGGGATAATCCAGTAACAGATAGGTGGCACCTCTACATAGCTCCAAAACAGATAGGTGTCACCTTCATAAATTCCAAGTTGAAGGAAAGGTCACCTACAGAAATTCAGTGAAAGATAGGTGTCAACCATACAGAATTCCAAAACAGAGATAGGTGTTAACTTTATAGAACTCCAGATGAAGGAAAGGTAACCTATGGGGGCTTTCTGTGGAAGATACTGTAGAGGTCACCCATACAAAGTTCCAAAACAGATAGGTGTCATCCTTACAAGTCTTTAGTGGAAGGAAAGGTCATCCATATGATGTTCCAACAGAACCCACCACAATGCACAAAAACATGTACAGTGCATTTAGGAGTGAATGGGTCCTCGGATTAAATCAGTACATCCCCCGCAGAGTCAGAGCTGGAGCTCTTCAATCAGTGAGGAGCATGAGCTTTGATGATTGGAGATCTCCATTGCTGCAGAACTTACCTGTCTCCTCCATGCCTCCTGTGGCTCAGTGTTCTCCAGAGCTATCCTGCATCCTCCATGCATACCCACCTGCTTGAGTCTATTGCCGCGTACACACGGTCGGACTGTCCGGCGGACCAGAGTGTGCCGGACAATCCGCCCGTGTGTAGGCGCCAGCTGACTTTTCCGGCGGACTTTTTCCCCAAAGTCCGCCGGACCTAGATTTGAAACAAGTTTTAAATCTTCCCGTCAGACCCAGTTTTGGGCGGAAAGTCCGCTCGTCTGTGTGCTGGTCCGACGGAAAGCCCGCTCGTGTGTATGCTGGTCCGACGGACCAGATACAACACGAGGGCAGGGTATTGCATCTCGCGCTCGCTGCAATAGGAAAAACAAATTTTCCTATTGCGGCGAGCGCGGGGCATACCAGGCCCTTAGGTCTGGTAAGGATTTTAAAGGGTAGCCCCTACGCCGAAAAACCGGCGTGGGGTCCCCCCTAAAATCCATACCAGACCCCGATCAGAGCACGCAGCCTGGCCGGTCAGGAAAGGGGGTGGGGACGAGCGAGCGCCCCCCCCCTCCTGAACCGTACCAGGCCGCATGCCCTCAACATGGGGGGTGGGTGCTTTGGGGGAGGGGGGCGCCCTGCGGGGCCCCCCACCCCAAAGCACCTTGTCCCCATGTTGATGAGGACAAGGGCCTCTTCCCGACAACCCTGGCCGTTGGTTGTCGGGGTCTGCGGGCGGGGGCTTATCGGAATCCGGGAGCCCCCTTTAATAAGAGGGCCCCCAGATCCCGCGCCCCCACCCTATGTGAATGAGTATGGGGTACATGGTACCCCTACCCATTCACCTAGGGAAAAAGTGTCAATAATAAAACACACTACACAGGTTTTTAAAATAATTTATTAAACAGCTCCGGGGGTCTTCCTCCGGCTTCGGGGGTTCCTCCGGTTCCTCTTCTCCCGGCGTCCGGTTGGTTCTTCTCCGCTCTCTTCTCCCGGTGTTCCAGTTCTTCGGCCGGCTCCTCTGCTGTCTTCAGGTAGCTCTCTTGCCAGCAGAGGTCCGGGCTTCTGGGCTTCTGGGCTTCTTCCCTCTTCTCTTCTCCAGATGTTGACACGACGCTCTCTCCGGCTGGACTGCTCCCTGAGGGCTCCGTTGTGACTTATATAGGCTACCTGAAGACAGCAGAGGAGCCGGCCGAAGAACTGGAACACCGGGAGAAGAGAGCGGAGAAGAACCAACCGGACGCCGGGAGAAGAGGAACCGGAGGAACCACCGAAGCCGGAGGAAGACCCCCGGAGCTGTTTAATAAATTATTTTAAAAACCTGTGTAGTGTGTTTTATTATTGACACTTTTTCCCTAGGTGAATGGGTAGGGGTACCATGTACCCCATACTCATTCACATAGGGTGGGGGCGCGGGATCTGGGGGCCCTCTTATTAAAGGGGGCTCCCGGATTCCGATAAGCCCCCGCCCGCAGACCCCGACAACCAACAGCCAGGGTTGTCGGGAAGAGGCCCTTGTCCTCATCAACATGGGGACAAGGTGCTTTGGGGTGGGGGGCCCCGCAGGGCGCCCCCCTCCCCCAAAGCACCCACCCCCCATGTTGAGGGCATGCGGCCTGGTACGGTTCGGGGGGGGGGGGCGCTCGCTCGTCCCCACCCCCTTTCCTGACCGGCCAGGCTGCGTGCTCAGATTGGGGTCTGGTATGGATTTTGGGGGGACCCCCACGCCGGTTTTTTGGCGTAGGGGGTTCCCCTTAAAGTTCCATACCAGACCTAAGGGCCTGCGATGGGGCTCGCAAGGTTTCAATCTCGCCAAAAAAAGCGGCGAGATTGAATTCCTTTTCTAGTCCCGTCGTACCCGAGTCACGTTCAAAATGAACGGACTTGTCCGTGTGTGGACAAGTCCGTTCATTCTGAAAGTCCGCCGTAACTCCGGCGAAAGTCCGTCGGAAAGACGGGCGGACTTAGCCCGCCGGAAAAGTCCGGTCGTGTGTGGGCAAGTCCGTCCATTTTAAAGTCCGGCGCCCCTGGCGGACAAAGTCCGTCAGAAAGTGTGCCGGACCAAGTCCGCCCGTGTGTACGCGGCATATGAGTACCTCGGCCCCTGGGTCCTTCAGTGTCTCCATGCCCCCTGTGCCTCTGTATGTCTTCCCCCATGCCTCCAAGTGTGCCTCTGTGCCATAAGCTTGTCTGGGTAAACCTCCACCTCCAAGGGAGGTGTTTATAGGTAAATAATACTCCTAAAATATTTTAAATGCACATATAATCTTATGGGAAGATTGTTGATATGAATGGTCTGGGGACAGGGTCTTTTTCAAGCCCAATTCAACTATTAATTTTAAATTAGCAAAATGCAGGTGTAACAGAACAAAATGTGTATCACAGTTGGTTATCTTTAGAAAGCTTCCACAGCCTGAGTAGAAAAGCCTATCCTCTGCCAGGATGCTGCAGATTAGGACCCTTGTTCTCTCCGTGGAAGCAGTGGACTCTCTACAGAAGTCTGACACCTCCCCCTGCTGAATCAGAGCTCTCCAATCATCCAAGCTCATGCTCCTCACTGATTGAAAAGCTCTAGCTCTGACTCAGTAGGGTCGTACTGATTTAACCACTCGCTGGTTGCATTACGTATATATAAGTTGCGGTCTGCAAGTGGTGTACTGAGATTATGGCTGAAGCTAGCAGCCATAACCCTGGTACCGTTTTTTTCAATAGGTAGCCGGCTTTCTCATGAAACTCAGTGGCTCATGAGCAGGTGTTTCTCGGGTTTACGGTTTCCGCTGCTCCCATAGGCAATCAAAGAGTTAATACTTTTTGATCAACTCTTTGGCGTTGGAGGACTGGAGCGACGTCATGACATCACGTCTGGTCCAAGCTGGAAGAAATTTTTTTTTTTTTTAAATCGAAAGATCAAAAAAAATTTCTTATTATTTTGCTTTTTGACCCCGAATCTTTCCATAAAGAGGACCTGTCATCCTTATTTGTATTACAAGGGAAGGTGGATTTCCTTGTAATAGGAATAAAAGTGATAACAAAAAATAAAAATTAAAGGAACAGTGTAAAAATAAGAAGTAAAATAAATAATAATAATTAAAAAAAAAATGAAAGCGCCCCTGTCCCTTCGTGCTTGCATGCAGAAGCAAATGCATACTTAAGTCACGCACGCATATGTAAATGATATTCAAGCCACACATGTGAAGTATTGCTGCAAACATTAGCGCGAAAGCAATAATTCTAGTGCTAGACTTCCTCTGTAACTCTAAACAAATAACCTGTAAAAGTGTTTAAAGCCTTGCCTATGGATTTTTAAGTCCCGTAGTTTGTCGCCATTCCACGAGCGTGCAAAATTTTAAAGCGTGACATTTTATTTATCTATTTACTCAGCATAACATCATTTTTCACATTATACAAAAAATTGGGGCAACTATTGCATTTTTTTAATTCATTTGTGTATTTTTGCAAAACCGCTGCGCAAATACCGTGTGACATAAAAAATTGCAACAGTCGACATTTTATTCCCTAGGGTCATTGCTAAAAAAAAAAAAAATATAATGTTTGAGAGTTATTAGTAATTCTCTAGTAGGGATGAGCCGAACACCCCGCCCGGTTTGGTTCACACCAGAACATGCGAACAGACAAAAAATTTCCCCTTAGTCTGCCTGTAAAGTAGAGCACCTTTCCCATGTTTATAACAGTACCACAGCAAAATTAAATTTCTAAAATTGCTCGCGGCTGTAATGTATTGCCGGGATACATAAAAAATCATTGAAAAAAAAGGGCGTGGGTTCCCCCCCCCCCCCCAGGCCATTACAAAGCCCTTCGGGTCTGGTATGGATATTAGGGGAACTTCAAGCCAAAATGTGGAAAAAAAAAAAAATGGCGTGGAGGTCCCCCCAAAATCCATACCAGGCCCTTCAGGTCTGGTATGGATTTTAAGGGGAACCCGGCACCAAAATGAAAAAAAAAAAAAAAAAGCCGTGGAGGTCCCCCCCAAAATCCATACCAGACCCTTATCCGAGCATGTAAACTGGCAGGCCACAGAAAAAGGGGGGGGGAAGATAGCGCCCCGAGCCGTATCACTCTACATGCGAGGCATTTGTCCCCATCAACATGGGAACTAGGTGCTTTGATGGGGGACAAATGCCTCGTCCCCACATCCCTTGCCTGGTGGTTATGGGGGTCTGTGGGCAGTGGGGCTTATCGGAATCTTGAAGCCCCAGATCCTGCCCCCCCCCATGTGAATAGGTATCGGGTACATTGTACCCCTACCCAAACACCAAAAAAGTGTCAAAAAAGTAAAAACGACAGGAGACAGTTTTTGACAATCCCTTTATTAAAAAACAAAAAAGTGTCCTGCAATGAAAATCCATCGTCCATTACTGCGCCGACGGTCCTGAGGAAAAAAAACGGAAAATCTCAGCCTCTGCCGTCTTTTTGCTTTGACAGCTGTTATATACGTCACTGGGTGGCCCCACCCTTTGCTATATAACAGCTGTCACCATGAAAAGAATGCAGTCGGCGGGACGCCTCCCATGGAGGCAGAGTTTTTCCTTTTTTTTTTTTCTTTTTTTTTCTCGGGCCCGTCGGGGCCGTGATAGAAGAAGGGTGGACATTGTGGGACACTTTTTTTTTTTAAAGGAATTTGTCTGTCTGCTGTCATTTTTACTTTTTTGACACATTTTTGGTGAATGGGTAGGGGTACAACACCCCTACCCATTCACATTGGGGGGGCAGGATCTGGGGGCCCCCTTGGTAATGGGGGCTTCCAGATTCCGATAAGCCCCCTGCCCACAGACCCCCACAACCACCAGGTAAGGGTTATGGGGATGAGGCCCTTGTCACCATCAACATGGGGACAAGGTGCTTTGAGGGGGGAAGCGCTCTGAGCAGAGCGCGCTGTGATTGGCCAAACCATGCAGGTCAGGTGCATGCTTTGGCCAATCATCATACAGCAATGCACTGCGATCTCACAGTGCATTATGGGGCGTTCCACGGTGCTCGAATTTCCCGCGAATGCCCCATATGTTCGATTCATTTTAATACAAACAAATACCCAATGTACTAGGACAGCAACCAATCAGTGGACAGCCCCTCCTGTTTTGCTGCCCCCCTTAAATTGCGAAGCAACGCATGGCTCAGCATTCAACCAACACATTGCAATCCTTTAGCTGCCCGCAGTTTAACCACTTGCCGGCAAGGCTTTTATTGGCACTTTTTTGTTAACAAGTTTAAAGGAGTATTTTTTGCTAGAGAATAGGGATAAGCCCGCGGGCTTATCCCTATCCTCTGGAAATAATACTGCTTTAAACTTGTAAATAAAAAAGTGCCAAAAAAAATGGTTGGGAAGTGATTAAACTGAGGGCAGCTAAAGGATTGCAATGTGTTGGTTGAATGCTAAGCCATGCGTTGCTTCGCAATTTAAGGGGGGCAGCAAAACAGGAGGGCTGTCCACTGATTGGTTGCTGTCCCAGTACTCCTAGATCAAGTAGGATCGGTGGGAGCACGTCAGAGAGGAAACTTGATGTTGGATCTCAAAAGAGGTGGGTGCTACAGTGAGTCTTGGGATAAGGGTATCATTTCAGGTAAAAGCAAAACTTTCAATTGTATCATCTGGATAGAATTTTTTTTTTTTTTATTTTTTTTTTTCCTTGTCAAAAGAAGTTTATTGAGTATACAATGTTATAAAGATACATAAAGATACATAAAGTAAGTTTACAAGGATCTATAAAGTAAGCTCATTGTTTTACAGTAGGGTTTATATAGGTAAATATCATGAAATTTCAAATATTAAACATTGGGTTCACGTAAACCTAAATTAAAGATATATATCATTTCCTTAGTTACTTTTGTAGGTATTTAAATGATTTATACCTACTATACATATTGTTTACAAGTAGAGTGTATATAGGTCAAATAAATTCTGATAATGAGCTTTAATCGTAAGGTGGAGAAAAGGAAAGAGAAAGAAGAAAAAGGGTTGAAAGTCATACGTCACTGGGTGGCCCCACCCTTTGCTATAGAGGTATGGTCCACAAGGTTGTCCCGCTCGTCAGTTTATTATTCTTTTTAGTTCTCTTTGAAGCCTTAGAATGGGTGTCTCCGTAAGTCATTCAATCTGTTACCATGGCAACAGGACAGAGTCATTGAAATTTGACAGGAACTGTTGTTTTATCCAAGGATGCCAAAGTTTTTCAAATTTTGGAATTTGATTTTGATCGATGGCTACCATCTTAGCATGGGACATTGTATTATTCATTCTGTGAATTGTTTCTGCTAGTACCAATGTAGGAGATTTCCATGCCTTGGCCACTGTTTGTTTTGCAGCCGTTATTAGTTGGATCATAAGTTTGAATTCAGAGAGTGTTAACCATTCCGGTTTTAGATTAAGTAAAGTTAAATATGGATCTGGTTGTATTATTTTTTTAAATATTTTAGATGCAATCACGAAGACTTCCTTCCAGAAGGTTTGGATTACTGGGCACGTCCACCATATGTGTAAATATGTGCCTATTTCTGGGCATCCTCGAAAACAAAGAGTTGAGGTATTAGGTGAATATTTTGCCACTCTAGCGGGTACAAGGTACCAGCGAGTTAGGACTTTATAATTTGTCTCCAGTGCCAAGATGTTGGGTGAAGATGACTTAGATGTGAGCCATACGTTAGACCAGTCCGTGTCTTCTAAAGTTCGTCCCAGGTCCTCCTCCCACCTCTGAACGTAAGAGGGTCTATTAAGATTTGCTACTCCATATAATTGATTATAAAGTGATGAAATTGTACCTTTAGCAAATGGATCTTTTGTACAGATTGATTCAAAAATGGATAATTGGGAAAATGGTGTATCCCCCTTTAGGAATGGTGTATAGAAATTTTTGATTTGGAGATATCTAAATATCTCAGAGTTTGGTAGATCATATTTTTCTCTAAGCGATGGGAATGAAAGGAATGATTTAGATGCTATGAAGTCATTTAGTGTCTGAATGCCTGATGTTGTCCAAGCTTTAAAAGAATTTGGGTAGATCCATGCCGGATAAAAGGCCGGATTTCTGATAAAAGAAAGGAGAGGATTGTGTGGAGATTGTAACTGATATTTGGTTTTTAGTTTATCCCAGAGAGATAAGAAGTGTTTAGTTATGGGATTATGAATTTTAAAGCGGTCTTTAGGATCAAGCCATAATAAATTTGATATTAATAGAGGGTCATTTTCTGAAGCCTCTATAAATACCCATAATGGGATTTCCTGTTTTGCATGGTATTTGGACAGACTGGCCAAATGTGCTGCTCTGTAGTAGTTAGTAAAATTAGGGTATCCCAGGCCTCCTTTATTTTTGGGAAGATGTAGTGTGTGTATAGGTATACGTGGTTTAGAAGAGCCCATATAAACGAAGTTGCTCTTTTTTGTACTATTCTCAAAAAATAGGAAGGAATTGGAATAGGGAGGACTCTGAATAGATAAAGCAATTTGGGTAGAATAGTCATTTTGATTGCATTAATCTTCCCTATCCAGGATAAAGGAAGTTGCGACCATTGTTTTATTAGATTTGTGATCTGTCTTAATACAGGAGGATAATTGGTTGAGAATAAGTCAGAATGAGATGCTGTTAAATGAATTCCAAGATATGGGATTGATTTTTCTGCCCATGTGAATGGGAGTGCAGCCCTAGCCGGGATCAATTCCATGTTTGTGAGTGAAATATTAAGCACTAGGCATTTCTTAGGATTAATCATAAGGCCGGATAGGGCTGCAAATCCATCAAGAGCTGGTATTAAGTTAGGACCAGAGACCTGTGGTGATGATAGAAAAAGTAATATATCGTCTGCAAATATACATAGTTTGTGTGTAATACCTCCTACTTCAATGCCAGTTATAGTTTGGTTTGTTCTGATGTATTGGGCCATGGGTTCGAGTATAAGGGCAAATAATAAGGGAGATAATGGGCAACCCTGTCGGGTACCTCTTTCGATATTAAAGGCTTCAGATTTGTATCCAGCATATTTTATATAGGCTTTGGGTTTATTATATAATGCTTTGATCCATGTTAAAAAGTGGGGTCCAAAACCCCATTTTTGTAATGAATATTGCATATATTGCCAGGATACTGTGTCAAATGCCCTCTTAATATCGAGAGATAGAAAACATAAAGGGATTTTCCGTTTTTTAGCAATATGTGCCAATAACACTGCCCTGCGTATATTATCGCCTGCCTGTCTATTTGGCATGAAGCCTACTTGATCTCTATGTATTAATTTTCCTATAAAGCTATTGAGGCGTTTTGCTATTATTTTTGCTAATAATTTAATATCGAGGTTTAACAGAGAGATAGGCCGATAATTCACACAGGAAGTATCATCAGAAAGGGGTTTTGGGATCATACAAACAATTGCCATTAGTGTTTCTTGCCGAAAAGAATGTCCATCTAGAAGTTTGTTAAAAGTTTCAGTGAGAATGGGAGAGTGTATTTCTGAGAATGTTTTATAGTATAAAGCCGAGTAGCCGTCTGGGCCTGGTCTTTTGTTAAGTTTTAGGTCTTTTATGGCGTTAGCAACTTCATCTATAGTTATAGGCTCATCCAAACTGCTTTTTTGATTCTGAGATAACTCAGGTAAGGTTATTTTTGAGAAGAAGGATTCAGCTTCTGTAGGATTAAATTCATTGTTTGTCTTGTATAAATTTGCGAGATGTGAGTGAAATTTATGGACTATTTTAACTGGATTACAAGTGTAAACATTTTTTGATAATTTCAAACGTATTGGTTTGAAAGATTTGTTAGTTGAATTTAATGCCCGAGCCAAATATGTACCTGGTTTGTTTGTATTCATGTAGAAATTGTGTTTGGAGCGTATGAGGGATTTATCAACTGACTCAGTGAGAAATAGATCGTATTCCAATCTAGATTTTTCCAGATGAGATTTTGTACTCTGAGATGGATTATCTTGGAATGATATGTAGGCTGCATTAAAATTGAGTTCTAGTTTTTTTGCTAGATTTTTGCGTTCCCGTTTAAATAGTGCCATTTGTCTTTGTATTGTACCACGCAAGACAGGTTTATGAGCTTCCCACAGTGTTATTGGGGAGATGTCTGTTGTATTATTAATTGATATGTATTCCTTTAAAGCTTGTTCAATGGCCATCTGATGTAGTGGGTGTTTGAGCATTATGTCCGGTAAGTACCACGTTGGGTCATGCGCTTTTGGTATGGCTGAGGCTATAGTAGTGTATACTGCATTATGGTCAGACCACGGAATCGGAATTATATCTGATGCAATAATTTCTGGTATCATTCCTATTGTTAGAAAAATATGATCTATTCTGGTGAAGGTTTGATGAGGGTACGAGAAATAAGTGAATTTCTTTTTCATTGGGTTACTTTCTCTCCATGAATCTACCAGATTGTATTTGGAAAGAAGTTGAGAAAAAGGTAATCTAGAGGTTATTTTGGATGGTGTAAAAGGTGATTTATCTAGAAATGGGAGGAGGACCTGGTTCGAATCCCCACACATTATCACTGTTCCTATTTTGTGTGTATTAATCACTTGTAATATATATGTGAGAGGAATGGTGTAGGTTGTTTGTTAGGAGCGTAGTAGGAAATCACCGTGATTGCTGTATCCATTATATAACCCATGAGTATCAGGTATCTACCTTCTGGGTCTTTAATTTCTGATGATAAGGTGAATGGTGTGGATCGGTGAAATGCAATTAGAGTTCCCCTTTGCTTGGTACAGGCAGAAGCCGTGTAAATTTGTTGATAAAAAGGAGAAATATATTTTGAAGTAGAATCTTTGGTGAAGTGTGTTTCTTGGAGGCATACTATGTGAGCCTTCTTGTTATGGAAAGTACGGAAGGCTTTGGTCCTTTTTTGAGGGACATTTATTCCCTGAACATTCAGGGAAAGTATATTCAGTGGTGCCATGGCAATAGATCAAATAGTTTTGACTTACTTTTTGTTATGCAGAGCTGACTGCGCAGATCAACCTGTGTGGACTGAAGAGATGAATAGATAGAAAAGAAACCAGTGAATTCTGGAGTAAAGAGTAAACAAAAAACATATGAGATTAGATGATACATTGTATAAATTATTTTTTGCAAGTAATCACAATTTACCCGTGAAAGAGAATAAATATCTCTCTCAGGGGAATAAGTGCCTTCGTCACACTCCCACATAATATGGTTGGGAGAATGAGGAGGGCTAATGGGGGTACACGGATCTTCCGCTTACAGGAGAGAAGTGCTATGTCAAAAGACATCAAAATGATGATTCATTAATTGGAGTGCAGAATATAGTTTTTGTTGAAATTATTTATTCCAGGGTGGTTGTATATGGTTAGTCTTGCCCTAGGCTAAATAATTCAGTTAGAAAGGTACTGTTAATAACTTTGGTGTTGATGAAGATAGTTTGAATTATTTTGGGATTTTAACCCTTTTAGAGTAAATAATTACATATTTTATTCATATGTAACTGTTTAGATATGTTAACTCATAAAATTGAGGTTGTATTGCTTCAGATTAGAATAAACAAAAACATAATTCTAGGAACTAGTTAGGTAATAATATATTTGTTTTAAGAAAAGAAAGAAAAAGCTTCCATTACTTCTGGATTATTGAACATATTTGTCCTAAAAAGTAATAAATCTATTATTATTACCTGATAATATATAACTGAACAAGAATTTCCTTATTTCACTTATATATTCAAAGGCTATATGAATCAGAAGTAATAAGAAATATAACTGGAATGTAACATGATCCCACACAGTGTGTGACTATCAGAATGCAGTTACATTCAGTTATAAATATAGGTTTTTTATAGAGAACCATCTCTTAATATAATAAATGAAGAGATATCAGGAATTAGGATGTCAGTCCATTGAATCTTCTTGGTCCATGGATGATGTGGCATAACGGCCTCTTTTGTGAGAATGATGATTCCCATTTTGTTCTGAAATTTTCTGGGTGCTGCCTGAAGGTGAAGATGATGCCATTCTTCTGCGTGTGGGAGAGTTGCTGCTTGTGGGTTCTGTCAGATTTAATTTTAAAAGGGTTTGTTGTAGTTCATCTGCTGATCTGCTTCTGTAAATTGTACCTTGGTAGTTAAATCTGACTGAAAAGGGGAAGCCCCATTGATACATAATGTTGTGGCGTTGCAGTTCCATTAGTTGGGGTTTCATGGATCGTCTTTTAGTAATAGTAAGTTGGGATAGGTCAGCAAAAATTTGATAATTGTGTCCTTGAAAATTAAGTTCCTTTTTTTCTCTTGCAGCAATTAGTATTTGTTCTTTCGTTCTGTAATAATGAAATTTTGTGATTATATCACGTGGGGGTCCATCTTTCTTTTTGGCTGTGAGGGCTCTGTGTACTCTGTCCAGTTCTAAACGTTCAATAGGGATATCTGGCTTTAGTTCTTGTAATAGAGCAGTAATAGTAGATTGCAGGTCTGTCACAGTTTCAGGTATTCCCCTTATGCGCAAGTTTGAACGTCTGGCTCTATTTTCGTAATCTTCGAGCTTAGTTTGAAGTATTAAATTCTCTTTTTTTAATTGTTCCAATTCTGTTATATTTTCTTGGGTTGTAATTTCAATTTCATCCATTTTTATTTCTAAGGCTGCGGTGCGGTTTCCCAGCTCTCTTATTTCTTTGGTTAGGCTTTTTGTTATTTGGTCTGAGGTTTGTTTTAAAGCCTTATGAAGCATCTTTTCAAATTGTAATAATATTACTGGGGATACTGAGGAGGCTTGTGGAGAAGTTTGTGAGAGGATTTGTTCTGTATCTGACTCAAATGGAGAGTCTTGCTGTGACATTTTCTGTCTGTGAGAGCGCCCTGATGCTGTATATTGTGAGGTGACTGGAGCTGCTTCAGCTGCAGTGAGTGCCTGTGAGCTCTTTGTGAGGTGATTTTTATTTCTGCCACGGTTTCCTCCCAGTACCATATTTCCTGCCCAAACTTTCACAGTTTGTTCCCGGGGGCAAAAAGGTTCAAATGGATACCTTTTGAGCCTGCAGGCTCCGCTTTGTCCTTCTCTTCTCTCCTCAGCGGTGTGGAGCTCTAACAATGCATGTCTGCTCTCGGATAGAAATTTTTTATGCGATTACTGGTAGCAGCAGATGATCCTAAACCCAAAAAATACTGCACCTAACCATCAAAAAATAACTCAAGGCCAATAGAAGTTCAGCCCCAGTTTTCATCACCTTCACTGCTATAACTGAACTCTGATTCAACCTCTCCCGAGTGCACAGTGTAGGGTTGACATCTTCTAACATTTGTATATGGATTTCCTATAACAGTTTCCAGAGTCTTTGCCAAATCACAAACCTAAACAATCTGCAACCGGTAGCTGGTGAATCATACATTACTCATAAGAGGAATGCCCTTCCTGGCTGTATTGTATAATATTTACAGAGATATATTTTGGGTGTGATGCTTTAGTGGTCATAATCTAAAGAAATTCTGCACATTGTTAGCACGTTTTCCAGTTAGGTGATAATGGCAAACCTTTGATCTTCCCATCAGGTTCTTCCCATGGCCATCGTGAGTTCGTTACGGAATTGCTCTGTTCAGGAGGCCAAGACCCGCTTAGACTCCTCGGTGACCGTTCGAGCAGCCATAGAAGCATCTTTCAACGTTCCTGGAAGGAAAAGGGGGGCCGAGAGCACAGAGGAGGAGGGGCGCAGCCGATAGGTGCCCTGGAAGCCGCATAGTTATTTTTTTATTTCTATTGTCATTTTTTTTTTATGTGATCTTGTTTTTTACACAATGAATATTCACCATATTTCAACCCACCAAAATGATAATGAACTGTGATAAACTCAATGACTGGAAGAAAATTTAGTTTTCTTAAAGGACCCTTAGGACCCTTTGGCTTGGTTCACACTGCAGCACGGAGCGGCTCACAGCAGGGGTCCAGTGTGTCCCCATTCATCGTTTCAGGTCCAAATTCTGTCAGAATTTTTGGCTGAATTCGGACCTGAAATGGACCAGAAGATGCACAGGACTCCTGTCCAATTTGCACTGGAGCCACTCCGGAGATGCGTGAGACTCTCAATGGAGACGGTCACAATATCCTGACATGCGGATTGGATGCGGGGCAACAATAGTGTGAACCCAGCCTCAATGTTTTGTTTTTCCGCTGATAGCACAGCTTATTTTTCTAAATAGACCAACCTATGGTAAGGCCTTCTCACTTAGAGCGCAACTGCAACTTTCCCAATAAAAGTATTGTTGTATTTGTAATTAACGCAATAACGGTGCCTTGGTTTTTATTTACCTCACACATTCCTATCCACAATTCATAGGGGTTTCAATCAATGTTGTACTTTCGGCTATGCAACACTAACCTTGCTTTACCACTTTCTGTCCTCTGCCAAGTCCAGTAAGGCAGCTACTGGCTGTGGGCGGTGATGAAATAAAACACAGCTTCACACTTACCTACCCTTAACACCCAGATAACTGCCCATCATCGTGCACAGAACCACCCATCACCACACATAAAACATCCCGTCACCTCCACCATGCCACCATCCTGTCCAGAAATGACACTTAAGTACATCCTTGGGAACCATGGAACCCATAGTTTCCAGAAGTCCAGTAAGACAGATAGTGACTTTGGGCGCTGATGAAATAATACAGCTTCACTGTCACTGCCTTCAACACAGCCCCTCAACACAGAACCACCTATTACCCTTAGTCACTGTCCAAAAATTACACTTGGATCCCTAGGAACCATGGGACACGTAACTTCTAGAAGTCCAGTAAGGCAGCTACCAGCTGTGGGAGGTGATGAAAATAATACACCACTTTACTGTCACCACCCCTCAACACTCACATAACTACCCATCTCCAAGTGCACAGAACCATCCATTACCACCCATAGAACATCCTGTCACCTCCCACAGAACCACCTGTTACCCTCAGTCACTGTCCAAAAACTACTCTTAGATCCCTAGGAACCATGGGACTCCAATGGGTTTCCAAAAGGTACCTGCTGTGGGTGGTGATGGAATAATACACCGCTTTACTGTCAATGACTTCAACACAGCCATTCAACACATAACAACCCGTTACCCTCTATCACTGTCCAGAAACTACACTTGGATCCCTGAGAACCAAGAGACACGTTGTTTCCAGAAATAATAGAGGATCCCCCTGGTGCTCTGAACTTTCAGAAAGCCATTGTGTCTACATAATACATCACAGGCGTTTGTAAGATCTTTTTATGGTGATAGCGGCAGATATTATAAAATTTATTGTGCAGGAGCAACAGCGGTGGTGAGAGCCAACAAACTTGGGGGAGTTGACTCGTTCCTGGAGTTGAGCTTTGAATAACTTTGAACATAGAACTTTGAATTTCAAAGCGAATAGAATGCTGGGAAGTTGGCTATTTTTCCCTGACTTTACTGAATTTTCTACTTGTTCTGTCTTCCTGTGTTCTGGTGAATTTATGATAGCAAAATAATTCAATCATAAAGCAGGATATTTAGAGCAGTTCATTTCTGTTCTGCAATAATCTCATATATATCTTGCTTGTAAAAGAGCATCAGATAGATATAGCCAACATGTTTTAGGGGAAGGGATCCCCTTCTTCAGGGCTGTTTTGCAATAGGCATTGATTGGTTAAGAGCATCATACACAGCCAACACATTTCGGGGGAAAGGGAGCCCCTTCTTAAGGGGTTGAACAATGCATATTGAGTGGTGGAAATATCTTCCTAAATCTTTGGTAGGTGTATGATAGCACTGGACCAATGAGAATGGGAAATAGTTCTAATGAAAATAGAATAAAGTGCTTTCTTCTTGAAGGAGGTAAGTCCTCAGTGCGTATGAACCTGGTTCTGGTCCTGAGCAGCTACCTCTCTGTTCACGTTAGTCAAATCAGTCAACAGAATAAATTGCACTGTGGGGCCATAATTCATTTTTGGTAGCACAATATTCTAATTTAGACTGGTTCCATCTAACAGTTGTGTTAAGGCTGGGATTCATTTGTTTAGGACTTGAATAATGCATACTGGGTGGTAGAGAAATCTTCCAGTCTTAAATCTCTGGTAGGTTTTTGATAGCACTGGACCAATGAATATGGGAGTTTATTCTAGAAAACATAGCATGAAGTGCATTCTCCTTGCAGGGGGGGTAAGTCCATTATGATAGTAAGATGTTATAAACCTGATTCTGGTCCTAGGCTGCTACTTCTCTGATCACGAAAGTCAAAAAAGGTCAACAGACAGTAAACATCTGGATGTGTGGTTAGGAAAACCTAGTACAAATGTTTTCTTTCCTTGGAAAACATTTATTAGTTGTATCCTAATCAAAGCATATCCTAATGAAAATATGGATAGCTAGATGAATCCATTTGCCGCTAGGACATGCTAGCCCTAATCCAGCCTTAAAGGGTTGTAAGGTTTTTTATCTTAATGCATTAAGATAAAAAGCCTTCTGTGTGCCTCAGCCCCTCTCAGCCCCCTAACACCTACCTGAGGTCCCTCTCCGTCCAGTAATGTCCACAAGTGTCTCAGCCATCGAAGATTCTCCCTCCCTGATTAACTGAGACACAGCAGTGGCGCCATTGTAACCCTTCCAGACATCACAGTACTCCTCTTGACAATGCCTGCATCTGCTTTTCTCTCCAGAAGGATGGTGTCATCTTTGTTCAGCCATCATTCAAGGTCACCATCTATATCAAGGTACAAGCTTGTTAGCAGGGCAATTGGTTGGCACCCAAGGTGGAGAAAAGGTCCACTAAGACAAAGTAGAATTGGCACAGGTACAGAAACTCTCAGCAATGTTATTGGCACGGCGGAATAGCCCCTACATTTATAGTGTCACCTTGATGAGGCTTCCATTACTGGAATAGCATCTGGTTGAAGAGGTGCAGCTGTTGGGTGGTATGAGTGGCACTTAGTAGACCGATGGCCGATCCTTATCCAGCAAAGGTGTCCTTATTTTGTCCTTCCTCCTCAGGAACCTTTCCCTAGGACTACAATGCACTATTCCCAAAGCACATGTTTCTGTAAAAGTGGCTGTATGTAAAAGTGGGTGCTGAAGCAACAACCGGCTGGAACCATGATCAGAGCGAGAGATGTCACCAGCAGACCATGGGTCTCCAAAATGGGTCCAAAACTTTATTTAGCGATCACATCGTTACAGCCAACAGCAACAGTCTTTTCCCTAGGACTAGATGCTCTGTCCCTAGCCAATGTGGATCCCTGCCTATCCACTCTGCAAATGCATGCCAACTGTAGTTAAGCAGTGCTATTTATTACCAATGCCCTCACAAAAGATGGCCGCAGAGATCATCTAGTGTTGTAGAGTCCAGTCGGACCACTACTACCCTGGTGACACCTACAGAGGCTTCAGAGGAACAAAGTTCCTCTCATCCTCCATTCCCTCAGCAACACAGCGCCACCTACAGAGGGGTATAATGAACCTGCCTACATGCTGGCTCACAATAATGTAAACCTGAGTAGTTCTTGGCCGTGTTCACAAATGTCTGACACGGGTCAGCTCCCGGTGTTACTTCACACCTTGTGACTTGCTACAAACATACAATGTTGCAGTCTGACCACTGGGGAAGGGGAGACCAAGGAATTGCTTCCTCCTGCCTGCAGCAGAGCAATGACATCATCCCAGCCTAGACACAGTTCTCGGCAAATGCTGTAAGAATTATTTAGATCTGTAGCTATTTAAGAAGCCAGAGGAGGCTTTGAGTCCTGGGCCATATGGTGGCCCAGACAACCTAGCAAGTGGCAGTTTCCTTCTGAGGGATCACACAGGTATTTTTCTTGGCATCCAAATTCCACTGAAGTGGCTGAAAGCCCTCCATTGGCATATTATGGACATTTATAACAAAGAATGGGTCCATGGAAGGAATCCTCATTAAACAGTGGTCACAGGTGTGTAGAGTCACATAGTACACACAGTGCAGCCTCACCCTCTGCAGGGACGCCACAGCACTTTCTATGGCCTGATAAGCACCCCTCTTATCTGAATACAGAGTCTGCCTGTCTGGGCGGCCCAGAATTTCAACTATTTCACTGTAAGCAGCTTCACTTCTTGTTATGCATCATGGCTGTTCACAGTCTATGCCATAGGCTGGCAACGGGCAAGGTGTAAATCTGACCTCTGGCCTTCACTTCAGTCTTGCACAGTTGTACCGGCTCCTCTCCTGGACTAAAATGGCTTACTCTGATTTCACTGCACACTGTGAACTTCTCACAATGTGCATTAGAAGCTGCAGCAAGTCAGATAGAGCCTGCATCATTTCCTGGCTAGAAGATGGAGAACCGAGTACCAAGCTTCTGCAACCAGAAATAAAAATAAATTCCACTGCAAGCACTAACATTTTCCCACATCCCCCTCATCTATTCCTAACAGGTATCTGAACCTTTCCCCTCTCCTTACCTTAACACTTATTCCGACCAGGTGACCACACTAGAGCTTGGTAACATGAATTGTCCAATTACATCCCGAAATGGATCCATAGCACTTACCCAGGGCCAAGGCAATTGGTGGGCAGGAGGGGCAGCTGCCCTGGGCACTGTGATATCATGAGAGGTGTGGGGGGGGGCACCACAAGTAGATTGGGGGGGAATTGTGTTGGGAGGGGGAATTTGGAGGGTGGCAGGGGATAAGAGTTGTTCTAGGTAGGGAAATTAGAGGGGTGTGTTAGAAATGGTGATTTGGGGGGATTTGTGTTGGGAGGGGGGAATGGGGGGGGGGAGAGGATTGGTGCTAGGAGGGGGGATTTGGGGGGTTTGTGCTAGAAGAGGTAATATGGTAGAGGGTAGAAGGGATTTGTGCTAGGAGGGGAAATTTGGAGGGCTATTTGTGCTAGGAGGGGAGAGTGGGGGAATATTTGTGCTGGCAGGGGGGATTTGGAGTAAAGTTTTGCAAGTTATTGCCTAATCAGAATTTTTTTTTCAAACTAATTCTTTAATTCCGGGTGATCCTGCCATGAACATCCTTGGGTGGTCATTTCCTTTTATAGGGTGACAACTAGGGATGGGCCGAACACCCCCCCCCCCCCCAGGTTCGGATTGCACCAGAACATGCGAACAGGAAAAAAAAAAATCGGTGCAAACATACAAACCCTGTTAAAGTCTATGGAACACGAACATGAAAAATCAAAAGCGCTAATTTTAAAGGCTTATATGCAAGTAGATGAAAAGGTTGTGTGCGATTCCGCGCAGAGGAATGTACAAGGCAGATGAGAGATATGAGAGAGAACTGCTGCCCCTACAAAAAATACTACCACCTGAGTGAAGTACAGATAAATTGATTGGGAAGGGTGTATGTGTGGCGCTATTCCTCTTATGCCCTGTACACACGGTCAGATTTTCCGATGGAAAATGTGTGATAGGACCTTGTTGTCGGAAATTCCGACCGTGTGTAGGCTCCATCACACATTTTCCATCGGATTTTCTGACACACAAAGTTTGAGAGCAGGCTATAAAATTTTCCGACAACAAAATCCGTTGTCGGAATTTCCAATCGTGTGTACACAAATCCGACACACAAAGTGCCACGCATGCTCAGAATAAATAAAGAGATGAAAGCTATTGGCTCCCCCTGTACCCCCTGTCATCATCACCCCTCTGTACCCCCTGCCATATGCATCCCCCTGTACCCCCTGTCATCATCACCCCCCCTGTACCCCCTGCTATATGCATCCCCCATTCATCATCATCCCACTGTACCCCCTGCCATATACATCCCCCAGTCATCTTCCTGTACCCCCTGTCATCATCATCCCCCTGTACCCCCTGCCATATGCATCCCCCAGTCGTCATCATCCCCCCTGTACCCCCTGCCAAAAGCACCCCCGTCATCATCCCCCCTGTACCCCCTGTCATCATCACCCCCCCTGTACCCCCTGTCATTTGCACCCCCTGTACCCCCTGTCATCGTCATCCCCCTGTATTCCCTGCCATATGCACCCCACATCCTCATCCCCCTGTACTCCCTGTTATCATCCCCCTGTACCCCCTGTTATCATCATCCCCCTGTACCCCCTGCCATATGCACCCCCCTGTCATCCCCCTGTACCCCCAGTACCTCACTGCCAGCTTCCTACCACCCCACCCCCTTAAATTTACTGGTGCACATCACATGATGGACGCAGGGATAATTTTTTTCTTCCAGACACCTTCAATGGGCAGGGACTTTTTGACTTTTTTTTCTTTTAGTGACACCAAGGATGTAGGTGCATTTCTACCTAAGTCCCTGCTTACTCATAGTGCAGTGACCTGTGTTTTAAAAAAGCCAGCGCCCACCCACAACCTCCCCCCCCCATTGCCGGCCATGGACTTTGGGCTGAAGCCCCCGGTCTTTTTGCCACCTAGCAACGCCCCTGACCAGCACCAAACACAACTAGCAACAAAATCACTTTTTTTTCAAGTCAAACATAGAGACATCATCTTAAGAGTGCAAGGAAGGTGGAAGAGTCCGAAGCTGGCCTATCAGAAGGGGACAATGGACCACCATGATGGATGTAGGTTCACAAAGGCTGAGACACAACAATAATCCGGCTTAAATGGAAAAATAACGTTGGTATTCTTTTACTTTGACATTTTCTATCTGTAATGCCCTGTACGACGGGACAACATGTGTCATTTTTGGTACGTCGGAACAGCATACAGACGAGCGGTTTTCCTGATAGGAATTTTTTCCGACGGAACAAATTCCTAACATGTTCTAAGCCCGTCTGAATTTTGGACGTAAAAAGTCCAATGGGGCATACACATGGTCGGAATATACGATGAAAAGCTCCCATCTGACTTTTTCTGTCGGAAATTCCAACCGTGTGTACAGGGCATATATCTCACTTGTTCACATTGTGTAGAAGATGCAGAAAAAGCTGCAAAATCAACAGGAAATGTCTAAAACAAGAGAAAAACAAACAATGAGGTCAAGTTCCTTGGGGAAATTCCAACATCAGGTTAAATGTATAATAATAATAGTGTATGTCTGCAGGGGGGGGGGGTTAGAGTATAAGCTCCTCTGGTGCAGAGACTGGCTCAGTGTTCTCTGTACACCACTGTAGTATATGCCAGCGCAATATACATGTATAATAATAATTCTGTGTGACTGCAGTGTTTCATTGGAGTATCAATTTTTTTTATTAAAAAATCATACAAACATACAGCTCATTAATAAAAACATATTTACACAAAAATAAACAACAGCTAAACAAAAACAAGCATGCTTACATCAGCAAGTAAAGGAAACCGAATCCTGAGGAGATAACATATGAAGAAACATTGTTTAATGACAACAAAAAAGAGACTACAAACCCCGAACCTCAACTTAAACACAATCCAGGCTAAGAAACCTTTTGAGATTTAATCGCCATCAGGATGCGATTCCAAAACCACCCCATTATCCCCTCCCCCCCACATCATTCACCCTGTGGGGCCACTCATAGTTTAGTGTTAGAACCACAGATATCAGGGTGCCGTGACGAGGCTCTGTGGCTCACGCATGCGTTTGCAAATGCGTGTGGACTAAACCCCTGTTTTTAACGTTTTTAACGCATACTGTTAGACAGGTCAATTTGGTTGTCTGCAAGCTGGTGGTAAGTAGGCTTGGGTTTTTTCCTGGGTATTCCCCGGACTTTGTTGTTAACATAACTCCTAACTGGGACAGATGACACATTAACTGATTACATAGGAATATTAACTGGCTGCATAGAAACCTTTGAAATCTGGTTTGGTAAATTACCTACCACTTGATCCTCCCTCCTCCCCTCCAGCACAACAGCCCCGCTCACCATAGTCCCAGAAGTGCCACAGTTACCAGCAGTCCCATCATCAAGTAAAGTTTTCTGTTTAGAAAAAAAGCCAGCTGTTTCAGCGTTCATACGGCCCCCCTGCTCTGCAGTTTCAATGTTCATACGACATTCCTGCTCTGCACTGTTAGTGTCCATGTGGGACGCCTCACAGCCAGCAGAAAATTCTCTATCTGGATACATGCCATCTCTTCCTGCGTTCCCATGATCTTCATCTGATGAGTCGGTGCCACTCAAGGGAGATTCCATCTCTGTAATGGCCTGTAGCAATCTGCCATTTTCCTCAACCTCCTCCTGAGATGACCCAGGCCGCTGGGGAGGGAGGGGGGCAGATACTGACTCAGGTGCAGCAGATCTTGAGACAGGGGTAGTACTGGGGCCACCATGTGAAGCCACTTCCTTACCCCCCATCCATACTGTCACCGTTGCTCTGGTATCCACCCTCTGGGTGGAACTGGCACAGGCACGCTCCATCATCTGTTGGCATCTCTCCTCATTCTCACACTTTTCTCTGAACACACCGCTGCTCTCCTTAAGAGAGGCGGCCAACTTCTGCTTTTTTAATGCCTCCTCCTGAGACTTCAGCATGGATACTTCCCTCTTACTGTTTCCAGACTTACTTTGCAGAGATTTCTTTTTCCTGAGATCTTCTGTCATGACAGAAAGTTTCTGTTCCTCTTTAGCAATGCGGCAAAGTCTGTTCACCACTTTATCCTGGAAGACTGGTAAGGACTCCTGTTGCATAGGGACAGGCCCAGGATCCATTGCAGCTTGAGCACATGGAGTAGGCCTCAGTGCCTCTGGAGAGCCTCCACCTTTGTCTTACCCAATATGGTCCATGCTTGCCTGGGAAAAGCTTGCATGAGAGGCCCCAGGCTTTGCTGCTTCTCTCAGCTGAGATCACAATGAAGTGAGCCAACAGCACCCTGCAGAACAGCACCACCTGGTGGAGAAGCTCCTCTGGTGCAGAGACTGATGTGACTGGCTCAGCGTTCTCTGTACAACACTGTATTATATGCCAGCGCTATATACATGTATATTAATAATTCTGTGTGACTGTAGTGTTTCTTTGGAGTGTAAGCTCTTCTGGTAAAGAGACTGATGTGGCTGGCTCAGTGTTCTCTGTACAGCACTGTGGTATATGTCAGAGCTATATATATATATAGCTATATATATGTATAATAATAACAGTGTGTGACTGTGGGGGGACATTAGAGTGTAAGCTCCTCTGGTGAAGAAACTAATGGTACTGGCTTACTGTTCTCTTTACAACCCTGTGGTATAGGTTAGTGCTATATAATCGTATGAGTGGACTACAGAGAATGTAAGGAATGTAATTTCCCAGCCAGTATAAATACAATCATCCCACTTCAGCCATTGTGATTTCAGTAGAACCAGTTTTTCCAGCAAATAAGCCATCACTCCTATGCTGAGCAGAGAGAATACAATGTAGTATCTTCGAAACTGACAGCTCTCCCCCTTTCTCACTGAAGACATACCTCACCTGATTAAAAGATTAGTGAAAACACAATAATACAAAGAAAGGGTTCCTTAATCCCATACAACTGTATCCACTCCTATGACTATACAGGAGAGAACACATGTCGCTCCCCTGTGATTAACCATTTTTAGGCTAAAAGAGGCTAGGCTGAGGTTGTATTGAAGGATGGGGATGACTGGAAAGCTGAGGATGAAGATAAGTAGAAATCAAGTTAATCAATGGAACTACTACAAGGGAGAAGAAAATGATTAATGATTTTAAGTTATTATTTTAACCCTTTTGGTTCTCTTTTTTTTTTTTTTTTTTTTACTCTTTTACTATGTTTTACTATATAAAAAAAACACGTTAAAAAAGGTATCTGTTATAAAACATTGCAAATAAATCATCTCTCATAAACTAAGGCCAAAATATATTCTGATACAAAAAAAAAAAAGAAACAAAAACAAATCACTGTATGTTATTTTGTTTGTGTGAAATTTTTAGTCTACAAACTATGGAATATATTGTTATATATACACTCACTGGCCACTTTATTAGGTGAATAGGTGAACGATTTAGCATGAGTTCGGGCCGAACATTTGCCTGTTGGCCGAACACCCGAACCTGCAGGGTGTTCGCCAGGTGTTTGCCCTGACGAACACCCTGCAATGCACTGAGCACTGCATAGTGCATTCTGCGCCCTGATTGGACAAAGTATTGCCCAATTAGGGCGCAGTGTAAGCTGGCTATTAAGGAGCAGGGCCGGGAAGCCAGCCACGACATCCTTAACAACCGGCAGCTGTCAATGGATTTCCCTGCTAACAGCTGAATAAAAAAAAAAAGTGTCGGTAAAAAAATAAAGAAAAAAATGGCATGGAGTCCCCTCTCCTGTCCATACCAGGCCCCAAAGCACCCATGTTGAGGGCATGTGGTCTAGTATGATTCAGGAAGGGGGGCACTCGCTTGCCACCCCCCCTTTCCTGACCTGCCAGGCTGCATGCCCGGATAAGGATCTGGTATGGATTTTGGGGGGCCCCACACCGATTTTTTTCTTTCTTTTGTAACCGCCAAACTTTTTTTTTTTTTCATCTGTCAGCATTGAAACCCATTGACAGCTGATGACTTATCGGTTGTTAAGAACCAGCTTATACTGCCCAATCAGGGCGCAAAATGCACCAATCAGGGCGTTTGGTGGGGCGAATACCTGCCGAACACCCTGGCAAAATTCAGGTGTTGGACGAACAGGCCGAACAGCCAATGTTTGGCCAAAACTCATGCTCGGGTTGAACTGTTCGCCCAACACTACCTACCTGGCAGTCATCTGCATCAGCTCTGCTCAACACAGTGTGTTCCTGCCTGAAGCCTGCTGGGACATGTGGAGTACCCCTTTAACCTCAGCTGGATCTCCATGCACAGCTACTGTTCTTGACCCGATGTTCCGCTAGCCTGCCAGGGACCGCATCTCCTGCTGCAAGCGCTCCTATCAACACCTGCTGGCACGGTGTTCCTCCTGTCCCTCTGTACCCTCTGTTCCACCTTCAGTAGGACCTGGGCTGGAGATAGAGGATAGAGGCCAGCCTCATAATTTCAGTCTTTGACCAGGTACGTGACAATACCACACGTGTGAGACTTTTTCACTGTCGAGATGCATAGAGAGACCCAAAATCCAAGGAGCACCTTCCAGATTTTAAGGGGCATAAATAATGCATCTGATTTCCTGGACACCTATCACATTTATTGAGGCCCTGAAGTGCCAGGAAAGGAGAAACACCAACAAAATGACCGCATTTTGCAAAGTAGACCCTCCAATTTATTACAATAGAGGCATGGTGAGTCTTTTGAAGATCACATTTTTGCCACAGGTTTTTGGAAAATGAAGAAGAAAAATGGGGGGGCGTGGCCTGGCTGCACAGGAAGATGGCTGCTTGAGTGCTTAGCTCCCGCCGTTGCCATTCTTTTATCATCATCACGGGAGGAAAACCAACTCCAAATATCTTTAATCATACTCCTGAAGATGGGGACAGCATCCCGGAACTCATCTACATCGAGGTCCCGCTCTCCCCGCGAACATACAGGGAGTATAAGCCAGAACATCCCAGAGATGTTTAGAATGCAGCGGAGCAACATGGCGCCGTCCCGCCACAGTACCTCACAGACATCTGGAACACAAATGTCGGGACCCAAACTAGCACCGCTCCCATCACCTTCTGTGGTAACAGGAGTCCAGGACAACCCTCCGCAATCCCATCTCAGCATACAAGACCTGAGAACGATTGCAGATGACATCAAAGACACTCTGTCGGCCGCCATTGCGGACCTACGTCTTGATATACATTCACTAAGTAACAGGGTACATGAAGTGGAAAAGACAACAGCTCAACACGACACGGTCCTCCGCAAGGTAACGAGAAAACTCGACACCCACACCTTGCAACTGAGAGAAGTACAACGGCACCTAGAAGACCTCGATAATCGCGGTCGCCGCCATAACCTCAGGATCAGAGGCATACCTGAGGCCATCGACTCTGAACATTTGCTGCCAGCAGTCACTGACCTCTTTAATGGCCTATTGAATAGACCTCGTCAAAAGCAGATCGAGATGGAGAGAATACACAGGGCACTGCGCCCTAAGGGAAGAGAAACAGATCCACCTAGAGACAGTATCTGCTACATTGTAGACTATAAATTAAAGGAAGAAATCCTGCGACAGGCAAGAGACAAGTCACAACTTCAACACGACGGACAACGGATTCATATCTTTCAGGATTTATCCGGCATCGCTCTTCAGCACCGAAGAGATCTGAAACCCCTTCTTGAGGAACTACGAGCTAACGGAATAAGATATCGATGGAAATTCCCATTCTGTTTGTCCGCTACACATCTTGGACGGAAGGCCATGCTGAGAGTGCCTGAAGATATGCCAGAATTTTGTCATACCCTGGACATCCCTTTAGTAGAGGTCCCCAACTGGTATGCTGAATTCCGACAGGCCACTGTCAGAAGACACCAACCTTCAGAAGAACAGATGGAAGCACAGGCTGTGCGATACAGCAGGAGACGATCGCCATCAGGTACTAGGTCGCATGCTGCACGCCGCGACTCACAGTACGGACACAACCTGACAAGCTCTCCACGCTCTCGAAGAGCCAGAAGGGATTTCTAACACTCTCACCATAACAGACCACCACACAGATGGTTTATCGCCCAGGATAGGCTAAGAATCCGGCTTTCAAAAGCCTGCTACGGCTTTACCGGTTACCTCACATTGGTTGGTTTTAGACTGAGTTTACAATCTCTCTTCTAGAGACTATGTTACCTCTAAATTTTGAAACATGTCTAGTTTCTACCAAGATCTGCCGAAGTTATATGTTCCCCTACAGACGTACATATCCAGCCTTCTGTTCTACCGATAAGAACATTCCAGGATGCAACTATTTTTTAAGTTACCTACAACACCTAGCACAATACAGGGTCACAAATTTCTTCACTGCTACCCACAGACTCATTGCAAGTTTGATATATGCCCTACTCCGCTAATCAGAATCAAGAGTTAACACGCAAACAAACACCGGCAGTATGCAATATGACACTGTATGGAAGTTCTACGCGAGCATTCTCCCCTCTACACTTGCACTTCATAATGCCGCCACGCATAATCCATATGCATGAAGATCTGTCCGACTCATCGAATAAATGATAGACTCTAGTTCTTTGATGCCTACCTAATATCGACTCAACGTCCTCGGCGGTCTCATCCACCTTAAGACCAACCCGGATGGTGTCAAGAGCGTCTGCCGTTAACCCTACCAGGACAATGCAGTTTCAACATTAGATATAATGCACTGTCTTTAAGCGGATTAGTTTTATACTGGACTTCGGTAATGTATAATTAATGCACATGTACACAGACCACTGAATGTGTTCATATAGGAGACGCCCAGCTAACATCTCATTAGACCACGAGTGTTCTCTAAGGTATCACATAACAGTAGATCAGTCCTTGTGCACCATAGGTTATCCCCACATGGTTGTTCACACTAAGGATATTAGCATACAACGGCTATAGCTTAATGTTTTCGTTTAATACAGAAAGACAGTACTCCACATTTTTACCTCGCAATATCTTACGAACTCTTATACACCCTACCTGTCATTCAATGCAATCAGTCTTAAAACACACCAACATACATACTCTTACAAATCCTACTTTTCTGACCTTCAATAAACATATATACACAAGACTGTGACCTGCACCTTACAAGCATTCTGCAATAAGAGATGTGGTCACGTAGCACCATAGGAGACACATGAAGGACATTTACATAGCTGATTCAATTATCAATTCACAGAACATCCCCCTTCCCACATCCACATACATACAAGTTCCCAGACATCACTGGTGATATCAGTGTGAATGATACACATGCTGTCCCGGAGGGGTACTGCTTTCACTCTGTCATATTATAGTTTTTAACAGACAAGGATAGTTTACATGTATTACAAGGAAGTGCTTACACACCTTACATCTTGGACTCTCGAACGTCCATCAGACCACTAGAATCCTATGATACACAACAAATCTATTTAGAACCACTCTTTCAAATAGATCTGCATCTAACATAAACAGTAGGCATACACACACATACACATATGAAAAAGTTCCCTACTACACACCTTGCAGTGCACGTTAGGGTAGGCAAAGACAGCAAACTGGGCAGCCGGCTTATATGCAAAGGAATATTACTATACACGGTTTCATTTTAGATACTGTTAGAACTGATGTCCAGTAAGCGGCAACTCTACAGACATCAACTTCGTTTGCACTGTTATAACGGTTTCCAATTGTTTTATTTTGTTTTTCGTTTTCATTGTTCATATTACCATATAAGTTTAGTTTGATACTCTGCTTTTCTGGACTTAGTGGATTAAAATATCTCTTTTAGGCTCACCTATAACATGGATCTTGACGTACATAGGTAACCCCTAATCGTTACCTGACCAGTAATCATAACACCTTTGCCCCCGTACGCAAATTTTACTAAAAACACAAATTCTACTACAATCACTTAGTATATTTTGAATGATATATTTTTCACCCATCACTGTAGTATTACTTCTTGGGTGTTCATTTGGTCCCACACCCGGGTCTTGGGGACGGAAGACAGGATGAAGGTCTCCTGATCACTATTTTTTTTTTTTTTTTTTTTTTTTACACATGATCTCCCATAAGTTTTAGATTTCACATATCTTATGTCCTATTTCTCATAAGGAATTATCCTTAAATTATGTTCATAAGCAATACCCTCCACTGATACACCTCTAGAATTGGCAACGGCGGGCCTACCCACGATCGAAAGTATCTACTGTGCTAGACAGTTACCAACCCCCAAACGGTGCAGTAAAGAAGTATTGACCTGACTCCAGGTCAAACTCCACTACCCCTACACCGTACATATCACCCCCTCTATAAAGTAGAGGAGGTTAATTAAATACCCCCCTCCCCTTCCCTTCTACTTCAACTCCTCTTTATAGACGGCCAACACACCCCTGCTCACCTACATTAAAGTTGCTAACAACTGCTATCTCCGCAAGCTCACTCGGACTCTCACATCCCTCCCATATTGATGGACACTCGAACTCCTAACATGCAAACTCACACCACGTCCTCACCTGCCACCCGGGTGAAACTTTGCTCCCTAAATATTCGCGGACTTAACTTACCTGAAAAAAGATCTCAACTGACACACACATTAAAAATTTGTAAAACTCAGATAGCTTTCATTCAGGAAACTCACTTCCGTTCCGACAACATCCCAAAACTCTCCAACCATCATTACCCTACTGTATATCATGCATCCAACAAAGAAGCTAAAACAAAAGGTGTATCGATTTTGATAGCAAAAAATTGTCCCTTACAAGTTTCGGAGGTTAAAAGATACACATGCTGCAGATACCTATTCCTCAAGGGAACCCTTCATAACAAACCCATTACCTTGGCTAACTTATACGTACCAAACAAAAATCAGGTCCTATTTTTCCGTGAAAGCCTTCATTTACTAACCGAATTCTGCTCTGGAATCCTCATTGTTGGAGGAGATTTTAACGTGGCACTCTCGCCCTCTCAAGATTCGTCCACAGGGATTTCCTCCATGCCTTACAGAGCCCTAAAATCCATTAAAAAACATCTCCAGGAACTGACCTTACACGACACCTGGAGAACACTGCACCCAAACGGAAGGGACTTCACATTTTATTCATCACCGCACAACAAATACACGAGAATTGACCATTTCTTTATATCACAGAATGACCTACAGTTGCTATCAAAGGCGTCCATTGAATTGATGGTTATTTCTGATCATAGCCCAATATCCATTACCCTAGACTTTCCAACAATCCGAACTAGAAACAGAATTTGGCGCCTTGACAACTCAACCCTAACAGACATTGACATCACCCAAAAACTGAACACTTGCCTTACACAATATTTTGTGCAAAATGTTCCTGGGGAATCGCAACAATCCAGCATTTGGGCTGCACATAAATGTGTAATACGTGGAGAAATAATTTCTCTAAATGCTAACAAATACAAACTCAAACAGGACCGCCTTACGGCCCTATATATAAAAATCCACACTCTGGAAAAAGCTCATAAACTCTCTCTAGCTACAAAATCACTGATCGACCTAATTAAAGCTAGAGGAGAGCTACTAGAAGAATTAGGTAAAACCCTGAAACGCAAATATGTTTTAACACAAAAACTGTTCTATGAATTCGGAAATAAATCTGGAAAATTATTAGCCAGAGCACTACAATCTAAGAAGGCATCGAATACCATACACACAATTAGAGATTCCTCAGGGGCACATTTCACCGGTCCAGCAGATATTGCCAACCAATTTGTCCGATATTTTTCGGATTTATACAATTTACCCCCCTCTAGGGAGACAGGTCCTAATACAGAAAAACAGATAGCAATAAGAGATTTTCTATCACATTATTGCACAACATCTATCACCCCGGAGGATGTAGAGCACCTAGACCGCCCCATTAGTCCAGACGAAATTACAACTGTGCTGAAACAACTTAAACCAGGCAAAAGCCCAGGCCCGGATGGCCTGACTGTGGGTTATTACAAAACTTTCCAAGAGATACTGATTCCCCACCTCACCAAGACTTTTAATGACATTTCATCTTCTTCCCAAGTAAATAAAGACTTGCTAGAAGCGCACATCACACTCATACCAAAGCCAGGCAAAGATGAGATATTAGTATCCAATTACCAGCCTATTTCTCTCCTCAATGTCGACATGAAAATTTGTGCCAAAATTCTAGCAAACCAAATTCTCCCGCTCCTTCCCAACTTGATTTCTTTAGAGCAGGTCGGATTCATCCCTGGCAGGGAGGCTAGGGATAACACTATAAAAGCTATCAATGTCCATCATTGGCTATCAACATCCTCCACACAAGGCTTTTTCCTGTCCCTTGATGTGGAGAAGGCGTTCGACAGGGTGGCATGGGACTACATGACTGCAGTACTACAGGCTATGGGATTTCCGGCGCTTTTCATTCAAAGAATCCTAACACTGTATGCCTCACCCACGGCCAGAATTAGAGTTAATGGTCACCTGTCGGACGCTTTTTCTGTCTCCAATGGCACTAGGTAGGGATGTCCGCTATCCCCAATCATCTTTGTACTCTCCCTGGAACCCATACTACACAAAATTAGGACCAACCCAGATATAAATGGCATCGAAATCAAACACAAACAATACAAACTAGCGGCTTATGCAGACGACATTCTCCTTTTCCTTTCCAACCCTTTAATCTCGATACCTAATCTACTGAAAGACTTTGCCCTTTTTCACAAACTGTCCAATTTGAAAATAAATTTTTTTAAATCCAAGGCCCTCAACATTTCTCTACCACCAGCGATAGTCTCTCAATGCCAAGTTAACTTCCCTTTTGGCTGGGCACCTCACTCTCCTACGTACCTAGGCATCCAAATTCCATCCAAGCTATCTGATTTATATGACAAAAACTACTCTCCAATACTCCAAACCATGAGAACTGATCTTAACAAATGGTCTTCGGGGCAATTCTCTTGGTTTGGGCGCATAGCCATTTTAAAAATGAATATATTACCCCATATATTATACATTTTGCAAACAGTCCCAATCAATCTACCTCCAACATTCTTTAAAACTTATAAAAAAACTTTGCAGAAACTTTATATGGGCCCACAAACCTCCTGGGTTCAGCTGGGATAGAATGATTCTTCCGAAACTTAAAGGTGGACTAGGTTTACCAGATTCACATAAGTATTATGAGGCGTGTCATCTCACTAGACTAATTGACTGGCATATACATACTCACACTAAAGATTGGATCGCTCTGGAAGACTCATATGCCAATATTCCTTTATCCAATGTCCCGTGGACTAACAGCAAGGTCATTCCAAAAGAATACTTAAGTCATCCTCTCATAGGACCTACGCTAAATAGTTTCAGAAACGCGTGTCACTCCCTAAAAATAATTCCCACACCAGGACCAATGACCCCTCTGACTAACAACCCTGACTTTCCACCGGGTGTCTTGAGAAATAAAGCAACGAACGATAACACGGAACGCCCGATGAGAGCTCATCACTTCTTTGACAAAGGCTCCATCATCCCATTCGTGGCTCTACCTTCACACAAACCAGATAACAACATCTCATTTTTTCATTTCTTATAAATAAGACACTATCTGAGTAGCATCAAACCCAACTCACAATGGTTCAGAGAACTGCATCCTATCAAATCAATATGCTCTATGACAAACCCCCAAAGCCATCTAATTTCAGCTGTATACTCAATGCTTTCTGGAGAAATCAATCACAAAGATAACCCGACCAACCAGAAATGGGAAAGAGAACTTCAAATTGACCTCTCCCCAGAAGATTGGGATAATATCTATGAGCATACCCACAAAGGCTCGATCAACATCTCCACACAAGAAAACAATTACAAACTGTACTCAAGGTTTTACCGCACCCCGGAAAGAATTCACATCTTTAATCCTCATATATCACCATTGTGCTGGAGATGTAACTCTGAAGTAGGTTCTCTTCTACATATCTGGTGGGAATGCTCTCTTATTAAACCATTCTGGGAACAGGTACACAGCTTGATATTCCGCATAACCACATACACACTGGACCTGTCTGCTGCTCAGTTTTTATTACATCACACAACGCTACCACAATCCACATACAGGAAGTCTCTAGCACTTCACCTCATAAACGCAGCTAAACAATGTATCCCATTATTTTGGAGAAAAATAAACCCACCAAAAATTTCAGATTGGTTAAAGCGTGTTGATAAGGTAGCGGAGATGGAAGACTTAGACCAAGCTAAAGACAACCCCACAAAATTCCGTAATACATGGGCATGTTGGATACACTTTCGAGAATCCTCGGAGTTTCAGACACTTCTCCTTGATTCACACGCTAGATACACACTGGGCTCCAACTGTCCCAACCCATAGAAGGGCTAAACTGAGATACAGTTCGAGTGTCCATCAGATCCACCCTAGTCCTATCCATATTCGTTCCGATCCACTCATTCCGGTTTCTACACCCACCTGGCAATTATCACCCCTCTCTCCTCCCCTATTGAAGCCCCCTCCATACAAGGTAGAAGAGGCAAACACCCCACTACCATCTACCTTTAGAAATTTCTTCACAACTTAGAATGCAAACCTGTACACTGATAGCTTCCCCCCTCCCACTTACTATCCATATTTCTTAGCAACTATGGAAATTAAAAATATAGAACAATATCCTCGAGAGTTCTCAGGGCAGCCTGTGGTACCAACACTGACAGTGCCTCACAATTGGCAATCACCGTCTTCCCCCCCTCGCACAGTTTGTTCTCAATAGGCGTATATATACACAAAATAATTCTGCGCTGCCAAGAAAAGAAAAAATAAGCAGCTAACACAACCAGCAAGTGTAAACAAAATCAAAAAATAAAATAGGTGTAGCGCTAAGAAGATGGGTCAAAATTAGAGTCTATGGACTGACAGTTCAAAATTCATGTGTCAAAAGGAACATCCTTGGGGAAAAGATGAAAAGTCCTCCGGAACAGATCTCATCAAGAGTGTAAATCATCTGTGGAGGAAGCCCACACACCACCAATAAAAGTGAAAAGGCTTACCGGACTCGGTGGACCCAACAAGGCATACGCCAGGTGGAGTCAAACAGGCTTTATATTTTCCATTGTTTACTTAGACACAAATATGGATAGCATTATTCTACACAGCGATATGTTTTATTGTCAAATTTATGATTTAATGAGATTGCTTCATTTCTGTAAGACATACCACTTTGTACTGCCTGTTATTTTGTACAACTTAATCTTCTTAAATAAAAAAATGTTATGAGAAAAAAAATGAAGAAAAAAAATAAATTGCATTTTTTGCACACATTTGTCAATTAATAAGCTGTTTCTCACGCAGCATAGGCATACTTAGAATTACACCCCAAAAGATATTCTGCTATTCCTGCTGACTATGGGGATCCCCAATGTGTAAGACTTTTGCTGTTGAGAAACATAGAGGGTCCCAAAATCCAAAGAGCACCTTTAGGCTTTCAAGAGGTATAAATTACATATCTGATTTCCAGATTACGAATTACATTTTTCCCCAGGAAGTACCGCACTGCTGGTGCTTGCCTGCTGCAGTTGAATAATTTATTATGTGCTTGGTGACATGGTATATCTGACCCTTTTAGCAGTGACCCCTTCAACCTCTGAATCTGAGGTGGCCATTGCTGCTTTCCTCCTGTCTCCTCCCCACTGCTGTCATCAGTCATATTCAGAAACTCAAAGGCATCCTCATTAGTGTACATTTTTTTGGATAATTTTGGCCAATGACTACTGGTACCTGATCACAATGGTGTTGTCCATAAATAAATAAAAAATATAAAATGTATGATTATGGAAAGAGAAAGTGGGTTTGTGGAACGCAACCTTCTTCCAGCAAGTTCCAGACAACCTTGTCTCTTGTCCAGAGTGTATAGCATTCATTGGATCCCAGCAACCTATAACACGTCAAACATAGAATATACATACGAAAGAAGATGATATTAATTATATGAATAGTAATAATTCTAATAAAAAAAAATAATTCCTATGAATACTACGAATAATATTAACTATAATAATCTTATAAATAATAATAATCCTATGAATCCACTTCAGAATACTACATTCCACGCTCAACACATCCAGCATATTGTATATGCACTTACTGTATGTGTCTTTTATGTATGTGTATACATCCCTTTGTTGTCTCCCCTAAGCCACCCCTTCCTTTATTTAGCAGTTAAATCTTCCCTTTTGTATACAGGATTATGTTATTTACTAACACTAATAGGGCGTACACACGGTCGGACTTTGTTCGGACATTCCGACAACAAAATCCTAGGATTTTTTCCGACGGATGTTGGCTCAAACTTGTCTTGCATACACACGGTCACACAAAGTTGTCGGAAAATCCGATCGTTCTGAATGCGGTGACGTAAAACACGTACGTCGGGACTATAAACGGGGCAGTGGCCAATAGCTTTCATCTCTTTATTTATTCTGAGCATGCGTGGCACTTTGTCCGTCGGATTTGTGTACACATGATCGGAATTTCCGACAACGAATTTTGTTGTCGGAAAATTTTATCTCCTGCTCTCCAACTTTGTGTGTCGGAAAATCCGATGGAAAATGTCCGATGGAGCCCACACACGGTCGGAATTTCCGACAACACGCTCCGATCGGACATTTTCCATCGGAAATTCCGACCGTGTGTACACGGTCGGACTTTCCGGCGGACTTGGTCCGGCGGACCAGAGTGTGCCGGACAATCCGCCCGTGTGTAGGCGCCAGCGGACTTTTCCGGCGGACTTTTTCCCCAAAGTCCGCCGGACCAAGATTTGAAACATGTTTTAAATTTATCCGACGGACTCAGTTTCTGTGTGCTGGTCCGACGGAAAGTCCGCTCGTGTGTATGCTGGTCCGGACCGACCAGATACGAGGCGAGGGCAGGTTATTGCATCTCGCGCTCGCTGCATTAGGAAAAACAGATTTTCCTATTGCGGTGAGCGCGGGGCATACCAGGCCCTTAGGTCTGGTATGGATTATAAAGGGGAACCCCCTACGCCGAAAAAACGGCGTGGGGTCCCCCCTAAAATCCATACCAGACCCCAATCCGAGCACGCAGCCCGGCCGGTCAGGAAAGGGGGTGGGGACGAGCGAGCGCCCCCCCTCCTAAACCATACCAGGCCGCATGCCCTCAACATGGGGGGGTGCTTTGGGGGAGGGGGGCGCCCTGCGGGGCCCCCCACCCCAAAGCACCTTGTCCCCATGTTGATGAGGACAAGGGCCTCTTCCCGACAACCCTGGCCGTTGGTTGTCGGGGTCTGCGGGCGGGGGGCTTATCGGAATCCGGGAGCCCCCTTTAATAAGAGGGCCCCCAGATCCCGCCCCCCCACACTATGTGAATGAGTATGGGGTACATGGTACCCCTACCCATTCACCTAGGGAAAAAGCGTCAATAATAAAACACACTACACAGGTTTTTAAAATAATTTATTAAACAGCTCCGGGGGGGTCTTCCTCCGGCTTCGGGTGTTCCTCTGGTTCCTCTTCTCCCGGCGTCCGGTTGGTTCTTCTCCACTCTCTTCTCCCGGTGTTCCAGTTCTTCGGCCGGCTCCTCTGCTGTCTTCAGGTAGCTCTCTTGCCAGCAGAGGTCCGGGCTTCTGGGCTTCTTCCCTCTTCTCCAGATGTTGACACGACGCTCTCTCCGGCTGGACTGCTCTCTGAGGGCTCCGTTGTGACTTATATAGGCGGAGACCCCGCCCCCTAATGATGTCACAGTCCCTGGGCATGCTGGGACTGTGACGTTTTAGGGGGCGTTGTCACCGGGCGATGTTGACCACGCCCCCTAAAACGTCACAGTCCCAGCATGCCCAGGGACTGTGACATCATTAGGGGGCGGGGTCTCCGCCTATATAAGTCACAACGGAGCCCTCAGAGAGCAGTCCAGCCGGAGAGAGCGTCGTGTCAACATCTGGAGAAGAGAAGAGGGAAGAAGCCAAGAAGCCCAGAAGCCCGGACCTCTGCTGGCAAGAGAGCTACCTGAAGACAGTAGAGGAGCCGGCCGAAGAACTGGAACACCGGGAGAAGAGAGCGGAGAAGAACCAACCGGACGCCGGGAGAAGAGGAACGGGAAGAGCCCCCGAAGCCGGAGGAAGACCCCCCGGAGCTGTTTAATAAATTATTTTAAAAACCTGTGTAGTGTGTTTTATTATTGACGCTTTTTCCCTAGGTGAATGGGTAGGGGTACCATGTGCCCCATACTCATTCACATAGGGTGGGGGGGCGGGATCTGGGGGCCCTCTTATTAAAGGGGGCCCCGGATTCTGATAAGCCCCCCGCCCGCAGACCCCAACAACCAACGGCCAGGGTTGTCGGGAAGAGGCCCTTGTCCTCATCAACATGGGGACAAGGTGCTTTGGGGTGGGGGGCCCGCAGGGCGCCCCCCTCCCCCAAAGCACCCCCCCATGTTGAGGGCATGCGGCCTGGTACGGTTTAAGAGGGGGGGCGCTAGCTCGTCCCCACCCCCTTTCCTGACTGGATCGGGGTCTGGTATGGATCTTTGGGGGGACCCACGCCGTTTTTTCGGCATAGGGGGTTCCCCTTTATAATCTATACCAGACCTAAGGGCCAGACCTAAGGGCTCGCAAGGTGTCAATCTTGCCGATAAAAGCGGCAAGATTGATTTCCTTTTCTAGTCCCGTCGCACATGAGTCACGTTCAAAATGAACGGACTTGTCCGTGTGTGGGCAAGTCCGTTCATTCTGAAAGTCCGCCGTAACTCAGGCGAAAGTCCGTCGGAAAGACGGGCGGACTTAGCCCGCCGGAAAAGTCCGGTTGTGTGTGGGCAAGTCCATCCGTTTTAAAGTCCGGCGCACCTGGCAGACAAAGTCCGTCAGAAAGTGTGCCGGACCAAGTCCGCCGGAAAGTCCGACCGTGTGTACGTAGCATAAGAGTTTCTGATTAGCTGATCTGATGATTGCTTTGATGTCACATAAATTTAATAATAAAATGTGTACATCATCCATCATGGGTATTCTTTTCTACAGTGGATTCGTAGGGGTTCTTATCATTATATTATTTTGTATATCTCCTGTTGGATGTGTCATCTTTTACTGAAATCCAGATACTGGTTCTGGCTAACAATGGTACTATACAACACTGTACTAGTGTGGCTGGTGATCAGAAATGCTGCTACTGGCTGCACTGGTCTGGTGTCACTGGGACTGGTGTAGCAGCAATAAAGAACACTGTTGTAGGCTTATACTGGTCTTGTGACACTGGGACTGGTTAGTCTGCCATCAGGTTGCACTGGTCTGGTGACACTGAGGCTG
Organism: Aquarana catesbeiana; assembly: GCF_042186555.1. NCBI lineage: Eukaryota > Metazoa > Chordata > Amphibia > Anura > Ranidae > Aquarana > Aquarana catesbeiana. The sequence goes on along the minus strand of NC_133327.1, from coordinate 3,472,934 downwards.
GCATAGCTAGCAATCCGGAGCACTGTGGATGGCTCTGGTGGCAAACTGTGGATGGCTCTGGTGGCACTGGGATTGGTGTGGCCATTGATAAGGAACACTCTTGCTGGCTTTCTCTGATCTGATGACACTGGAACTGGTTTGTTGGCCATCAAGAACATTGTCGTTGGCTTACACTGGTCTGGTAACACTGGGACTGGTGGGGTGGTGATCAGGAACACTGTTGCTGGCTCACACTGGGACTGGTATGGCAGCCATTAGGATCACTGTTTATGGGTACGCTGGTCTGGTGACACTGGGACTGGTGTGGCAGCAATAAAGAACACTGTTGTAGGCTTTTACTGGTCTTGTGACACTGGGACTGGTTAGTCTGCCATCAGGTTGCACTGGACTGGTGACACTGAGGCTGGTATAGCTAGCAATCCGGAGCACTGTTGATGGCTCTGGTGGCAAACTGTGGATGGCTCTGGTGGCACTGGGATTGGTGTGGCCATTAATAAGGAACACTCTTGCTGGCTTTCTCTGATAATGTTGTAAAGTGCTGTGTAAACTGTCGGCGCTATATAAATCCTATATAATAATAATAATAAATAATAATCTGATGAAACTGGGACTGGTTGGGCTGCCATCAGGTTGCATTGGTCAGTTGACACTGAGGCTGGCATTGCTAGCAATCCGGAAAACACTGTTGATGGCATTGGTGGCACTGGGATTGGTGTGGCCATTGATAAGGAACACTCTTGCTGGCTTACTCTGATCTGATGACACTGGAACTGGTTTGTTGGCCATCAAGAACACTGTTGTTGGCTTACACTGGTCTGGTAACACTGGGACTGGTGGGGTGGTGATCAGGAACACTGTTGCTGGCTCACACTGGGACTGGTATGGCAGCCATTAGGATCACTGTTTATGGGTACACTGGTCTGGTGACACTGGGACTGGTGTGGCAGCAATAAAGAACACTGTTGTAGGCTTATACTGGTCTTGTGACACAGGGACTGATTGAGCTGCCATCAGGTTGCATTGGTCTGATGACACTGAGGCTGGCATGGCTAGCAATCTGGAACACTGTTGATAGCTATGGTGGCACTGGGATTTTTTGTGGCCATTGATAAGAAACACTCTTGTTGGCAAATGGCCTGTACACACGATAGGATTTTCTGACAACAAAATCCACGTACGACGAGCCTAGAAAAATGAAGTTCAATAGCCAGTGCGGCTCTTCTGCTTGATTCTGAGCACGTGTGGAACTTTGTGCGTCGGAATTGTGTACACACAATCGAAATTTACGACAATGGATTTTGTTGTTGGAAAATTTGAGAACCAGCTCTCAAATTTTGTGTGACGGAAATTCCGATGGAAAATGTCTGATGGAGCCTAGACACGGTCGGATTTTCTGACAACAAGCTCCCATAGAACATTTTCCGTCGGAAAATCCTATCGTGTGTACGGGGCATTACTCTAATCTGATGACACTGGGACTGGTTTGCAGGCCATTAGGAACACTGTTGTTGGCTTACACTGGTCTGGTAACACTCGAACTGGTGTGGCTGGTGGCTAGGAACATTGTTTTGGGTCACACTAGTCTGGTGACACTGGGACTGGTATGGCAGTCATTAGGAACACTGTTTCTGGGTACACTGGTCTGGTGATACTGGGACTGGTGTGGCAGCAATAAAGAACACTGTTGTAGGCTTATATTGGTCTTGTTACACTGACACTGGTTGGGCTGCCATCAGGTTGCATTTGTCTGGTGACACTGAGGCTGGCATGGCTAGCAGTCCGGAACACTGTTGATGGCTATGGTGGCACTGGGATTGGTGGGGCCATTGATCAGGAACACTCTTGCTGGCTTACTCTGATCTGATGACACTGGGAATGGTTTGCTGGCCATCAGGAACACTGTTGCTGATTTACACTGGTCTTGTAAAACTGGAACTGGTGTGGTTGCTGGCTAGGAACACTGTTGCTGGCTCACACTAGTCTGGTGACACTGAGACTGGTATGGCAGCCATTAGGATCACTGTTTCTGGGTACACTGGTCTGGTGACATTAGACACTGATCAGGAACACGGTTTCCTGCTTACATGGCTTCTGTTGACACAGGGACTGCTGCATCTAGTGATTGGAAACACAGGTATGGCAATACTGGGACTGGTGCGATGGTCATCAGAAACACTGTTGCTGTTTGAACTCATCTGATGACGCTGGAACTGTCTTGGTGGTGATCAGCAACTCTGTTATTGGCTGTACTGGTCTGGGGACACTGGGACTGGGAGTAATTAGAAACACTGTTACATTGGTTTGGTCATGCCAGGACTGGTGAGGTAGCCATTAACACTGAGGCTGGCTTACACTGCCCTGGTGACACTGGTACTTTCATAGAAGTGATCAGGAACACTGTTTCTGGCTGCAATGGTCTGGTGATGCTGAGACTGAAGTGGTGGCAATCATTAACATTGTTACTGACCTACACTGGTCTGGCGATACTGGGACTGGTATGACTGCCGTCAAAAGCACTGTTTATTGTTTACACTGGACTGTTGACACTGAGACTGGTGTGGTGATGACCAGGAAAATTATGATAAGGATTACATACAACAATATCAAGTTGGGTTTTTTTTCCACTTTTTTCAAAATTTTAAATATGAAAATAAAGAAAACCAAAAAAAAGAACAAAATAAAAATAACATCAAAAAGTGAATCAAAGTTAAAGGAGAAAGGAGGAAGAAGAAATTAGTAACGGATGATAAGGGAAACTACTGTAGGTTTAAATAAGGTATTATACAAGAACAAAAATATAGATAATAAATATTAAAAAAAAAAGTTTTTCTTAGTTTGTCAGGTTGCTAGAAATGACATCCTATGTATAAACAGTAGAAGGTCATTCCTATGATCTGCAGATGGATGAAACACAGAAGATACAAAATAAAAATGTTACTTTGTATCTCTCTAGCTCTGTCCTAACAATGTTTATAAACAATGTTACTTTGTATCTTTCCATTTCCTGTCTGATCAATGTTTATATACAATGTTACCTTGCATCTCTCCATTTCCTGTCTGATCAATGTTTATAAACAATGTTACTTTGTATCTCTTTATCTTCTGTCTGATCAATGTTTATAAACATTGTTACTTTGTATCTCTTTATCTTCTGTCTGATCAATGTTTATAAACAATGTTACTTTGTATCTCTCTATCTCCCATCTCATCAATGTTTATAAACAATGTTACTTGGTATCTCTCTGTCTCCCGTCTGATACCGAGAATCACACCCAACACACAGAACAAGAGAAGGTTATTAATACAGCATACAAACGAATACTGAGAATTACACCTAGCATACAGGACAAGAGAAGTGATACTGTGCAGAGCCCATTAACCACCTCCACCCACCATCGTTTTACGTCGGCTGTTTGAAGAGGAGTATCGTTGTTATGGCAGCAGCGAGCTGCCATAACCCCGGTATCCTCTTCTTCAGTGAGCGGTCCAGTTTAAGATAAAAGTGGTCTCTGCAGCGGATTCGCCGCAAGATCACTTATATCGGTGGCGGGAGAGGGGCCCCCCTTCCTGCTGCACCCCGGTTTCCTCCGCCGCTTACCGGAGCCGTCGGCAGCAGCGGATGCGATCGGCCATTTTTTTTTTAATATATTTTTTAAATGACATTTTTTTTTATTGCATTTTAGTGTAAATATGAGATGTGAGGTCTTTTTAACCCCAGATCTCATATTTAAGAGGGCCTGTCATGCTTTTTTCTATTACAAGGGATGTTTACATTCGTTGTAATAGGAATAAAAGTGACAAAAAAACTGCATAAAAATAAGTCTTGAGGGAGGAGTCTGATAATGGCGCCGGAAGGCTGCACGCCGTGAGGAGTCCATGATCTCTCCCCCCTGCCTCCAGGATGATTGATTGCTAACACCGTTATCCCCCCCCCACCGTCCCTGCCGTCCCAGCTTGCTTGTACTTTCCACACAGACATCGCCCCCCCCACCCCCTGCTTAGAGAGGAGAAGACGAGGAATTGTTTGTTACCGGCATGAAAGAAGGGAACGCTCAGAGCTTCTAAACCATCCCTCCTACGGGTCCCTAGCTGCTGTGCTCTAGTGCTGCTCATGGTGAACTGCGCTCGGCGTTCGGCTGTCGGGGGAGCAGACAGGGAGCGATGGGAGATAACGAGTAGCGCTGAGAGGAGCCGAAAAGGACCCCGAAAAGACCCGAACGAGCGCGCGGACAGAGACCGCGGGATTGCGGAAAACAGATGCCGGTGGAATGCGCTCTCCTATCCTCCCCTCCACCACAGATAAGTGCATTTTGTTTTTTTAAATAAAGATTAAAAGTGGGAAAGGAAGAAAAACAATTAAATAACTAAATAATTAATGAATTAAAATGTGTTTGTATTAGAAGGAAGGGAAGGAAGAGAGAAAAGAGAAGAGAAAAACAGGGAAAAGAGAGAAGGAGGAGGAGAGAGAGGGAAGGAGGAGAGAAGAAAAGAAAAACATAAAATAGCAGAGTCTGTGATACTGAAGGAATGAGTCAATAGAGGAAATACTGAGAAAGAAGCTTGTGTATTAATGTAATATATTAAAACAAAATCAGATGGTACAAAATGATGTAATATAGATGTATACATACTAGCACATTTGCACGTATGCTAAGGGTATGCCGTGGTATATTTGCATGAGTATTGGTTACCAGCAACAGAGTAACCCAACGAATATTCAGAGACTGTTAGACAAACAATACATGACTAAACGATCGATTAAGGATTGGAAGGACATAAGAACGGTTAACTGCAAAATTTGTTCTATATATTGGTGGTCTTATGGAGTTGTGTGTATAAGGGGAAGAGAAAAAAGGAAAAGGATCTTGGTGACATAACTCAAGATATATTCTGAGAGGTTGTCTTTTTTTTTTCCTTCCCTTCTTCTTTCCCTACATTAAATGAGGGGTAAAATGGCAAGAAGTGCCGGAGCGGTGGCTAAATCACCTCAGACTAGCTTAGGCCCCAGTCCCGGTCCCATGAACAGATATTTATCACAAGGAAATGGGGAGGGAGAAAGACAACAGGGTACAAAGGGCCGACAAATAGACACTAAGGAGAAGAAGGAGAAAAGAGAGAAAAAGGGTCAGAGCAAGACAGCAGTTGAAACCAGCTTATTCTCATAATGCAGAATTGAACAATATTTGGAAGTGGATGGTGAGGGAGAACGTGGAAGGGAGGAAGATCAACATGCAGCACAATTATCAACAAAATCTGATATGAAAAAAATGTTTGCAGCCTTGGAAAACTCTTTGAAGACAGAAATGACAACAATACATAAGGATTGGGGCCATATCCTCTCAAGAGTTGAAGAAGTAGAGATAAAAGCAGATTCCCACTTAAGAATGATAAAAGAGCTGAGGGGTGAAATAAATATATTAAAAAAGGAACAACAGGAACAAAAATTTATGAAATAGAGGATCAAGAAAATAGAGAACGAAGGAAAAGTCTGAGAATCCGAGGCCTTCCTGAGCCTACACAAACAGAAAATTTAATAGAAATAAATAAGATATTTAACCCTATTTTGGGAAAAGAATAAACCAACATAATAAAAATAGAAAGAGTACACTGAATAAGAAGACCCCAAGGGCTCTCAATGGAGAAACCAAGAGACATAATCATTCGATTTTAAAACTGGGAAGAAAAAAATCAAATCTGGACGAACTTGAAGAGAAAACCACCAATTGAATATGCAGGAAATACGATACAAATTTTTCAAGACTTATCTCAAGAAACGTTAAGAAGAAGAAGGATGCTAAGACCTTTATTGAAAATCCTTCAAGAACAGGAAATACAATACAACTGGGGTTTTCCTGCATTCCTGATCGCAAGGAGAAATGGAAGAAGTGCTAGACTAAGGCCCCTTTCACACGATCGGACTGTTCAGGTCCGCCTGTCAGTTTTGACGGCGGACCTGAACGGGCGCTCCATGTTAGTCTATGGAGCGTCGGATGTCAGCAGAGACATGTCCGCTGACATCCGACCCGGTCCGATCCGCTGAAAAGCAGACGGATGGCCCTACGTCCAGGTCCGTCGCTGGCAGATCGGATCGGGTGAGATCTGACTAAAACGGACACGCTGTCCGTTTTCGTCCTATCCCTCCATAGGCGGCAGCGGCGCCTGACAAGCCCCTCCCCGCTCAGTGAGCAGAGAGGGACCTGTCATCCGCCGGCTCAGCGGAGATCAACGGACTGATCTCCCGCTGAGCCGGCGGACCGAGGCGGGCTCCGTTGAAACGGAGTCCGCCTCGTGTGAAAGGGGCCTAGGATTTACAGAAGAGATCCTGGACTTTTGTAATAAACTAGAAATCCCATTACCAGAAAATTCTAAAGACTTAAGTACTAGACAAGAACAACTAACAACACAAGATGAAACACAATGGCAATTGAGCTCAAGAAACAGAGTACATGAAATAGCGTCATAAATTGAAGCTGAATGGAACTTGAGCTTAAGAAAACAAAGTTATAGCTTTATAATGATAAGATTTCCTATTATTTAGGGGGGGGGGGGAGTGGGGTGGAGTGGGATGGGGGGGAAAGGGGAGTGAAAAGAGAAAAGAAAGAGAGAAAAAGAAGAAAACGAAAACATGATGGAGGCAGGGAGGAGAGGTAGGGACCTACGGTGTTTTCAGGTGGTTACTTTTTTTAAATACAAGAGAGAAGGGACCAGTGCGCTTTATAGATTTCCACCTCGATCAAAGGAGAGCAGAGAGGGCAAGGATGTGCCCCACAAAATGAAATTGTTCTCTGCTCTAGAGATCACGAGGTCAAACTATCAACAACAAAGAGGGGGTGGGGGATGAGGAGGGGTAAGGGAGGGAGGAGGTTTGTTTGTATAAATGGATATAGTGCCCTATTGTCCTGGAATAAAATTAAGGTACTCACGCGGGTCAACCCGGTGAGCCCCCCTCCCGGTCCTCTGGTCGGACGGGTGGGAAGACACGTGGGGATTAGAAAGGAATGAAAAATACGAACAGTGTAAAAATGTTGTCATATAATATCCGAGGATTAAACTCCCCAGGGAAGAGAAGCATAATGCTTTGAGAATTGGAAAGAGGTAAGGCTGAAATAATTTTTCTTCAGGAGACACATATTACCCAAAACTCAAATATTAAAATATACTCAAGGAATATTCCAACATGGTTTTATGGAGATTCACCAATAAGAAGGGCTAAAGGAGTGGCTATCGGAGTGGGGAAAAACATTTGTTTCATAATAGAACAAAGAAAAGTTGACCCAGAAGGATGCTTCCTCTTCCTTATAGGTTCCATACAGGGGATAAAGTTCACACTTGCTAATGTATACTGCCCCAACACAAATCCTAAAAAATATTTGATGGAAATATTAAAAGACTTAATGGAATTTAAAACAAGGTAAATTAATACTGGCAGGAGACTTCAATCTCTATATGGACCACAGATTAGACAGTACCTTCAATGCAATAGACAGAGAAATAAGACAACTAAGGAAACTAAAAAAAAAAAAAAAACGTATGAATATTAACTAGTAGATCCATGGCGAATACAACATCCAAGTAAAAAAGACTACACTTTTTATTCAACTGTACATGGAACATAATCCAGGTTGGATTATAACATGGTAGAACACAGAAACTTGAAGGAAATAACAGAAACAAAAATAGGAATAATAACAGCTTCAGATAATTCCCCAGTAATGTTGAAAATTAAATTACAAGGAGAATCCTCTGGGAAAGGTACATGGAGAATAAACAAAGACTTGATTGAAGATAGGGAAACGGAAAAAACTATAACAGAAGAGATCAAAAAATATTTTCAGGAGAATGACACCCCAGAATTATCAAAAGCAACTATCTGGGAGGCACACAAGACCATCATCAGGAGTAAATTAATATCTATTGGAGCAGGAAAAAAGAAGGAAAGAAGAAAAATATGATGAGAACTAAGCAATTAGAAAAGGAACTAAGCAATTAGAAAAGGAAATATATCGGACTCTAATCCTAAAAAGAGAACAATTAAAGGAATGGATGGAAAAAGAAGAGAGGAGGGAATTTAACAGTTTTACAGGAGAGATTTAAATGGGGTAACAAGCCAGGAAAATATCTTGCAAAAAAAGAAAAAAGAAGTCTCTAAATTACATTGAAAAGATCAAAAACAAGAAAGGAGAATTAGTAAATAAGACAACGGATATTGCAATAGCCTTCCAAAAATATTTTAGCTCATTATACACGATAAAAAAAAAATGGGAGACACAACTAGAAGAAGAAATAAGAAAAAAGAAGACACAAGACTATCTAATAAAGGCAAACCTACCAAAAATACAACTTGAGCAATTAAAAGAAAAGGAAAAAAAAACAACGAAAAAGGGAAGTCCAGAACCTCCAAAAAGAATTCCCATTTACATGGGTAAAAGAAGAACTAAAATACCTTGGAATTAAACTAACATCAACGGTTGAAAAAATCTATCTGGCAAACTATATTCCATTAATTAATGAGATCAAGGAAGAAATAAAAAAATTAAGTATACAACCAATATCATGGATCGGTAGAATAAATATGTTTAAAATTATGATACTACCAAAAATAATACACAAATTTCAGATGTTGCCAATTGGGACTCCACAGAGTTTTTTCAAGATAATAAAAACAATATTGATAAAATACATCTGGCATAATAAAAAGCCGAGAATTAAATTTGCACAAATCATGAGGAAATGGGAACATGGAGGATTAGCAACTCCAGACATACATCGATATTATCAGGGCTTTTTTTCAGCAGGAACGCGGGGGAACGCAGTTTCGGCACCTCCAGCTCTGAATGTATGTAATGGCAAGGTGCTCTAGGGTGTACTGGAGGGTCTATTGATGTTGGCTGCTGGGGGATCTATTTTTACAGGGGGAGAGTCTGTTGTTGCTGAGTAGGTCAGTTGTCGCTGGTGGGGGATCTATTGTTGCTGGGGGGCACGTATGCTACTGGGAGACATCTACTGTTGAGAGAGAGGTCTATTGTTGCTAGCTGTTCAGAGTCTATTGTTGCTGGGGGTGCTCCATTGTTGCTGGCTACAGGGGATCTATTTTACTTCCTATCATTTTCAACAAATGACATACAAATTACTTAGCACCGCAAATTGATACTTGATTCTGTATCCATTACTGAGAGGTAGGTAGGGGGTGGAACCAAGGAATGGTGCTCGGAGGTGGGTAGGGGGTGGAACCAAGGAATGGTGCTCGGAGGTGGGTAGGGAGTGGAACCAAGGAATGGTGCTCAGAGGTGGGACCAAGAAATGGTGCTCGGAGGAGTGGAACCAAGGAATGGTGCTCAGAGGTGGGACCAAGAAATGGTGCTCGAAGGAGTGGAACCAAGGAATGGTGCGCAGAGGTGGGACCAAGAAATGGTGCGCAGAGGTGGGTAGGGAGCAGAACCAGGGAATGGTGCCCGGAGGTGGGTAGGGGTGGAACCAAGGAATGGTGCTCGGAGGTGGGTAGGGGGTGGAACCAAGGAATGGTGCTCGGAGGTGGGTAGGGGGTGGACTTGGAAGGAGGGAGTTCCTGCACCTACTCTCTGAGAAAAAAAGCCTTGGATATTATAAAGCAATAGTTCTGTCACAAATGATTGAGTGGACAAATGGAAACAGTGAAAAAAAGTGGGTGGAGATGGAAAACACAATAAGTAAGACTACATTGCACAAAAACATATGGATACCACGAAAGTTTAGAATAATTGACTCGGAAACTCACAAAATAACTAAAAATGTTTTTAAAATTTGGGACACAGTACACGCGAACAATGAATGGACATACAACTCACCGTTAATGTCCCTCACGGGAACACATTTTTTTATACCGGGGAAGGAGATATTCGCCGGATGCGAGATAAGAAACCCACAATTGAAAGATATTATCACAAAAGGTAGGATAAAAACATGATTAGAACTAGAAGAACTCAACAGGTGGAAGATAAGTGAATAGAATTTCTATCAATTAAAACACATAGTAAATACATTACCACATCCACTTAGAGAAGAAGAGAAATTAAGCCCATTGGAAAAACTCTGTTTTACCCTAATGCCACTGAAAAATGGAATATCAAAAATCTACAGAAGACTGACAGACCTAGAAGGACAAGGAAGACAATGGGAAAAATAACTGGAATTAAAACTAGAAGAACAACAAGTGGAAAAGATGATAGGAATGGGATATAATATTGCCTGGGATATGAACACTGATGGTGGGAGTGTCCAACAATAAAGGACTACTGGCAAGATATAGTAAATAATATAAAGGAGATAACTGGTGAGAAAATAGAACAAAATATATGGACCTGCTTATTCCATGATCATAAAATTCCAAAGAAACAATACATGAGAACAATGGTCCCAAAACTCCTGAATACCGCAAAGGGTTTGATCCCAAAAAAATGGTTAAAAAGTGAAAAACCAGATATAAGAGAGTGGTATGAACAAATAGATTATTATTGTAAAATGGACCTTTTGAGTAGTAGGGAGAGAGGACAATATAATAAGTATATCAGCACCTGGGAGGATTGGAAACGATTTAAACCTCGGACATATATCTAGAAAAGATGAAAGGAGAAGGGCTATGAGTTAGAAATGTAAGGGACTTAAGAAAAGAAACAAACCAGATAGAAAGGGGGGGGGGGGGGGGAGGGGAGAAAGGGATAAGAGAATGAGAGATAAGGAATAGATAAGGCAGTAAGAGTAGTTTTATATCTTTATTTATTTTTTTTAACTAAAATAAATTAAATATTTAAATAATTAATCTTGATAATCTTGAATAAGCCACTATGATGTGAATTCGAGATGGAACAAAATTGAACTGCAAAGTTGAAATAACGTCTCTCAGAAAATTTCGCTGAAGTGGAAGAAAAAAAAATAAAAATAAAAGGTTAAAAAAAAAAAAATGTAAACGCGCCCTGTCCCTACGAGCTCGTGTGCAGAAGCAAACGCATACGTGAGTAGCACCTGCATATGAAAATGGTGTTCAAACCACACACATGAGATATTGCCACGATCGGTAGAGCGAGAGCAATAATTCTAGCCCTAGACCTCCTCTGTAACTCAAAATATACAACCTGTAGAATTTTTAAGGGTAAAAGTTTGTCGCCATTTCACGAGCGGGTGCAATTTTGAAGCGTGACATGTTGGGTATCAATTTACTCGGCATAACATTATCTTTCACAATATAAAAAAAAATGGGCTAACTTTATTGTTGTCTTATTTTTTAATTTAAAAAATGTATTTTTTTTTTTTTTTTTAAAAGTGCGCTTGTAAGACCGCTGCACAAATAGGGTGTGACAGAAAGTATTGCAATGGCCACCATTTTATTCTCTAGGGTGTTAGAAAAAAAAATATGTATAATGTTTGTGGGTTCTAAGTAATTTTCTAGCAAAAAAAAACCAAACTGTTTTTAACTTCAAATCTCAGAAAGAGGCTTGGTCCTTAAGTGGCTAATACAGAATAAGAGCAGATACTGAGAATTACACTTGGAATACAGAACAAGAGAAGTGGTACTGTGCAGAGCCCTTTTAATACAGAATAAAAGCAGATACTGAGAGTTACACCTGGCAAACAGGTCATAGAGTTGCCACCTCATCCCTTTAAACTTGAACACATAATAATTACACAAGTTCTGTGGCTGATTAAGGTGGGAATTAAACTCACTTGGTGCCTTATCTGCATTAAATTGGCCTCAGAATCTGTGTAATTCATATGTGTTCAGGTTTAAAGGAATGAGGTGGCAACCCTAATACAGGACAAGAGAAGTGGTACTGTGCAGAGCCCATTAATACAGAATAAGAGCAGATACTGAGAATTACATTCATTCAGTCCAGCAACATACTAATACCACCCAGTACAGTCCAAGTTCTCGAAGCGTGATCCAAGGCAGTCAGCCATTAAAACCACAGCAAGCTCAGCAGAGTGCAGCTCACAGAGCGTATCAGAGACATCGGTTTCTCCCAGTACTCCTCGCAAATACACCAGAACTTCATTAGAATAGAAAACCATTAAAGAGAACTTACAACAGTGTGTAATGGTGGGCAGCAGCCAGGAACGTTCATTGCGCTCTAAGCTACAGCAAAATGGATCAGGATTTTAAGCGTCCTGCAGCCGCGAAGCAGAAGGGGTTAAAGCCTGAACCTGCGCTACACCTGGCTGATAAAATTCCTTCCCTGGTAAAAAGAATGGAGATCCTGCGAAAAGCCAAGGCTAGAATCCAGAAGCAGATTGACTCTGTCTATAGACTTAAAGCTGCCAACCCCAGGAAGGAAATTTTAGATGACAGCAAACTGAACTCCCTGGGCATTGAACTGGCCGGTGTGTCAAAGGACATTGATGCTGTTCTAGAAGAGCTGGGGCCAGTGACAGAGGTGTACCGGAATCGTGATCGATTTGAGGCAGGATTGAGTGTAAAGATTGAGTCTTCTACAGAGTCAGACTGGGGAACCAGTCCAACGCACGCAGCCACCAAATGTGTCTCCTGAAGGGAAGACTGTGCAGCCTCTGGAGGACAGTGAAGAGCAAAACCAAGTTGGAGCAGATTCTCCTGCTGGACTTCCAGCATTGGAGGGTAGTGGGAACATCAGTTTAACCCAGCAGACATTCACAGTACAGGAGACTCAGAGGAGTGACATGGTGGACTCCCAGCACATGGATTCTGAGAACAGTGCTGCTGCCACTAATACTCATGGTGGGAGCCATGCTGGGGTGACTGGTGTTCATGGTGGGAGTAACACTGGGGTAACTAGTAATGATGCTGCTAGTAATGATATGATATGCAGTGATGATGTCACTAATATTGATGTGGTGGATAATTCTGATGTTATTAATATAAATGCTGGTATATCTGAATGGGGTCATCAGCAGTCAGAGTTCGGAGAATGTAGCGATGGAGGAGTCAGTTCAGAATAACTCTCAAGATTTCCCCCCTTTGGTGGATCCACCACCTGCTCCACAAGGGAATGCTGGTCCATCTGGTCATGTCCCTCCTCAGAATGCCTGGAGCCGTGGGGCCCCTTCTTTTTCCACTAGTAACAGTCATACTGGTCAGGCCTTTAAGAGGAGAAATGTGGTCAGATTTAAGCATAGGGGTTCCAGAGAGGAGCTCCCGAACAGGAGGTTTGTAGTAAGGGAGTTGCTGTGTCATCAGATGGGGTTTGCTCCTGCAGACATACTGGCAGTCATCAATCTCCCTGACAGACAAGATTATGATGTCAGCTTTAAGCTCATGTCTGACTTAGATTCTGGTCCAGTTTCAGTGGGTTGCGCGACAAAGAGGAATTTCATCTTTATTACCATCTCTAAACCTGACACAGCAAATGTTAACATCATTTTCTGGAATGAGTCTGTGCCCCCCCAAGATATTTTTATTTGGCTTAGAAGACATTGTGAAATGGTTTGAGTTAATAAAAACTAAAGACAGTGATGGGATCTGGACTGGTGGTTGGAGGGTTCTTGTTAAGTTGAGGCAAAGTAACAAAGTTACCCGTCACCTGCCAAACTCTTTTTTCATTGGGCGGGAGAGAGGAGTTTGCTTCTATGCAGGTCAGCCCAGGTTATGTATTAAATGTGATAAATCTGGCCATGTGGTGAGTGTTTGTATGATCCAGAAGTGAAATCTTTGTGGGGAGGTTGGCCACATCAGTTCTACCTGTGAGAAGGTTAAGTGCAATCTGTGTGGTAGGCTTGGCCATTTCTGGAGGCCTTCCATAATATGGGTGGGGAATCTGCAGACAATGAATTGTTGGCTGCAGCAGAACTAGGAGGAGGAAGCCTTAATGAATGGAGCTGTATTGCTTAGGGAGAAGGTGGTCCCAGAGGTCCAGGAGACTACCTCCGGGTGGGCGGATAGTGTTAAGCAGGCTAAGGAGAAGCAGGCTGAGGAGCAGCCGGCTGCGCACTCTTCATCTGTTCCGGTTCCTGTCTCTGTGAAGATCACTAGTCAGAAGAGGAGGAATAAAAAAGATAAGTCTACCCGTAAACCCGAAAGTGACTGGACATTAGTGCAGAAGCCAGCTAAAAAAGTGAAAGGGGCACCAGAAGTGGGTACGGCAGTTTCCACCAATAGGTATGAAGCGTTATCAGATTCGGATGCCGACTCCTATTCTCTAGAGGCCCAGGAACTGGAGCAGGAATTAAAGAGTGGAAAAAGAGTATGTGACTGGCTCAGAGGATGACCCGCCCACTAAAAGGCGTCCGCCCCCTGATCCTGTATCCGCAGAATTTGATATGGAAACTGGTAGTCGGCAGAGTGACTCCGATTCTGACTTATAATGAAATGTTGGAGAAGTATAGACTTATGGAAAGGAGTCTTATTGTAACATGACATTTATTTTCCTATTAATGCCCTTTTTTTATCTGCTAAATTTTTGACCTAGACAACACGTCAGTAATTGTTGTATTTATGTTATTTTCAGTCAGTTAGTCTGTTATTATGTATCTTGTTTGTTTTTACAAATAAAAATCTCCATACATATAGAATAAGTACAGATACTGAGAATTACACCCGGCATACAGGACAAGAGAAGTTGTCCTGTGCACACATGGAATGAGATTTGTCATTGGTGTACAGGGTGTGATGCAGCTCAGGTGTATGAATGAGGAAGCAGGTCTTTGTCGTTGTTGTCACAGCCTTCTGGTAGACCCGCCCGCCCTCTCTTTACATTCCTGCGGTACTGACTTCCTCGTAGTTTCAGTCCTGTGCTGGGATCTGAGCACTCCACACTCTCCGCAATCTCCGCACTTCGCTCAGGATGGGGCAGAATTTCAGTAAGCAGTATTGTGGGTGCTGCTGCTGTGGGTGCTGCCGCCAATCTGTGGATATCCCACCCATAGGAAAAGGCAATACCAAAAAGAGTAGCCCCAAGAAGTTAGACAAGCCAGATCCAGTGGATGATGCCTATAAGAGGTACCGGATCCACAATCCGAGCCCACAGATCTCAGTGAAGTTGGAAAACTCTCTCAGTGGTGAGGTCAACCCAGTCTTTGTCAACAGCCCCAACCCAATGCAACTTTCTAAAGACCCATCTGACAAAAAAGTCAACACACATGCTCCAGCGAAGAAGCAAGACGAACGATTAGAGATTTTCTCCCGCAACACCAAAGTCTCCACCTATAGCTACCATCCACGTTCTGCTATAGACCTGGATGTCCACAAGGGCGAGGCGCTGGAAGAGTAGGGGACACGGATCCTGGCCAGGAGGCTCAACAACAATGGGGAAGTCAAAACTGGCTAATCCCGCGGACCTTCCTGGCAAACACCGGGAGCCTTGAGGTGGAGGAGTAAGTCATGACGTAAATTGTTTTACCGCAAACAGGTCTTGCATTGCTGTTCATGGGCATAGCTGTGGGCACTTGATAGGGTCTATTGATAAAACAGTCAATGTGACTTTCACTAAACCTTCCCTGTGGGGGAATCTTCCAGGTGCGTGCATTTTAAATGATGCCGATGGTATCTCCACCAGAGAACGTTTGGTGAAAGCCACATCCACTGCTTTGTCCTAAGACCCAATCATTCTAATGCAGGGTTTCTCTACCAGGGTTTCATGGAACACTAAGGTCAGTGGCAGTGTGTCAATAAGGGCGCACGGGCGCCGCCCCCTCTCTCCTGCCACCCCCATAGCACCAATAGGTAGAAGTTCAGATGGCAGGCTGGCGGGGGGCACACTGACAGCATTTGCTATAGCACAGTGGCAGCGTTTAATGGGGCACAGTGGCGGCAATTGGTGGGCACAGTGGCTGCATATGATGGGTACAAGTGGCTGCGTTTGATGGGCACAGTGAGGCTGCATATGACAGGCACAAGTGGCTTCATTTGACGGGCACAAGTGGCTTCATTTGACGGGCACAAGTGGCTTCATTTGACGGGCACAAGTGGCTGCATACGATGGGCACAGTGGCTGCATACGATGGGCACAGTGAGGCTGCATTTGAGTTTCATTATTTTTCAGTTTGTTTGCGACCCCCCTAAATAAAAATTTGAGCACAAGCCGCCACTGCCTAAGGTTCACCAGAGGTTGCTAGGGGTTCCTTGAGCAATAAGCAATTTCTGCCTCTCAGATAAGTTCCCAATGACACCATTTATCTTTTTAGCTATCTGTAAGGAGGGAATTTTTCCCAATGACAACAAGTATAAGGAGCATTCTTCCCACAGACCACCAATATCAGGATCATTCTTCCCAGTGACCACAAATGTAAGGGGCATTCTTCCCAGTGACCACAAATGTAAGGGGCATTCTTC
This sequence comes from Aquarana catesbeiana, assembly GCF_042186555.1. Lineage (NCBI taxonomy): Eukaryota > Metazoa > Chordata > Amphibia > Anura > Ranidae > Aquarana > Aquarana catesbeiana. Next base: position 3,456,661 of record NC_133327.1, on the reverse strand, counting down.
CCAGTGACCACAAATGTAAGGGGCATTCTTCCCAGTGACCACAAATGTAAGGGGCATTCTTCACAGTGACCACAAATGTAAGGGGCATTCTTCCCACTGGCCACCAATGTAAGGAGCTTTCTTCTTACTGACCACTAATGTAAGGAACATTCTTCCCACTAACCAATGTAAAGAGCATTCTTTTCACTGACCACCAATGTAAGGAGCATTCTTCTCACTGACCACCAATGTAGGGGGCATTCTTCCCACTGATCACCAATGTAAGGAACATTCTTCCCACTGATCACCAATGTAAGGGACATTCTTCCCACTGATCATCAATGTAAGGGACATTCTTCCCACTGATCACCAATGTAAGGGACATTCTTCCCACTGATCACCAATGTAAGGAGCATTCTTCCCACTGATCACCAATGTAAGGAGCATTCTTCCCACTGATCACCAATGTAAGGCACATTCTTCACACTGGCCACCAATGTAAGAAGCATTCTTCCCACTGACCACCAATGTATGGCACATTCTTCCCACTGATCACTAATGTAAGGAACATTCTTCTCACTGACCACCAATGTAAGGAACATTCTTCCCACTGACCACCAATGTAAGAGACATTCTTATTCCCCCACGGGCCTCAAAAAAGCGTTCAAAAGGAGAGAAGACTAGACATAGCTTACCATTTGATAAGTCAAAAAGAGATCTTAATACTATTGAACAAAATACACAAACTAGGATCATCACCACCTTTAGCAAGCAACATAAAACCTTTAAGAAAATCCTACAGAAACACTGGCACATCTTGCAGATTGATCCCACACTTAATCAGTTTATATCAGATGCCCTTAATTATTTATAGACGGACGAGGTCCCTTAAGGACATACTAGTCACCAGTGAATATACTGGGGAATTTAGGGGGCACCCTTGTAAATGTCGGGGCACTTTTAAATGTGGGGGATGTCCTCAGTGCCAGTTCATCAATACTGACACAAATGTGATACTACCCAATGGACATCGTTTTGTGCCTTCACACTTTGCAAACTGACACACGTATGGGGTAGTCCATCTTCTTACCTGCCCCTGCGGATGCTTCTACGTAGGCAAAACGAAATTGGAACTGCACAAAAGGATGAGAAGGCACGTACACAGTGTACGCTCGTGCAACCCAGACGTACCACTGGGGAAACATGCCTGGGATGTGCATGGAGGTATTTTCCCCAAAATTAGATTCCTTGTACTGGATCGGGCGCACCCCAGTCCCAGAGGGGGTAATTGGGACAAAACTCTACTACAAAGAGAGACAAGGTGGATAGTGGCCTTACAAGCCACTGTGCCACCTGGCCTCAACAACTGCATTAGCTACCGGCCTTTCCTAGAAGGGTTTACTTCTGGGACTTGGGAAGGACTGGGTTAAACTTACAGTTGGCAGAGTGGCCATCCCCCCCCCCTTCCTTTTTTCCTTCTTTTCTAGCCCTGTTCCTATTCAGCCCGTGTGTTATACATTTTCCTATTTTTCTTACTTTGTTCCTTTTTGGACCGCCTTTTTTTTCATTTTTTTTTTCATTTTTATCCCCTTCTTTTTGCATGCCCCACTGTGTCAGCACCATCTGCAACCAAGCTCTTTTTATTATTTGACCAATATTCAGCAGTGTTTTGGCTAATAAGTTTGCCATATACATAGATTGTGTATTCTTCTTTCAACATATATTTTCCTGTATAATTATTTACATTTTTATATTTTTTGATATGTGAATTGTTTTCTTTGAGCTGGAGCACAGATCCTTGTAGTGATTCCGTATGGGTTTAAAATCAAATTTTACATCTTATTGTTATTTTTTCACTAGATGGCGGCATTGGGACGGGTTGCTCTGTGGAGTATATTCCATCTACCCTGTTTCCCCAAAAATAAGACCTAGCGTGACTGTCGGTGATGGCTGCAATATAAGCCCTACCCCCCAAATAAGCCCTAGTTAAAGTCCTTGTAGGTCTTATTTTCAGGGTAGGGCTTATTTTCGGGGAAACAGGGAAGGCCTTTTTTGGGGGGTAGGGCTTATATTGCAGCCATCACCGACAATCACGCTAGGTCTTATTTTCGGGGAAACAGGGTATCTCCCTATCATCAGGGGCCGCCCCTTGGGCCCATATATATCATTGCCGTTCGAGTGGTTTGTCTATCACTTTGTCCACTCACTCTTTGTGCTTGGCAGAAGGGTGGGTCTGGGCGGCGGTTTTCTCCGCCTCTTTCCCCCTGTTGGCTCTTCAGCGTGTGATACACACGCTTTGTTCCTCACACTGAGGCGAGCGGCATCCTCTGTGCGTGCGCCCATCGTCAACTGATCTCTACTGCGCACGCGCATCGGGTTAATCCCCACGGCGCATGCGCTGGCATCCAGCGCCATATTTAAACCCCTACTGTGTTCCTCACAGACACAGTCATACAGGGGCGACGCTGTATATATTTATCATGGTGCTACAGGTAAGCAAATCCCCAGCTCCACTCATATGTTTTTGACCATTCCCTATGGGCAACCTTGATTATTTATTTATTCACTTATTTACTCTTGTGTTTCAGGGCGTAGGGAGGCAGGGATCCATGGCTAGCATTTGCTAACCCAGTAACTCTCTTTGAGGCTCTGGTCTGCCCCCCCACCCCCTTTTTTTTGTCCTTTACAACCACCGATTGGTAATTATAACTTCTTAAACTCACATTTGTATTATATTATTTGTAGTATACACTCCTATTTGGGATGTTATCGGTTGCCCTTTTTTCCATCTCTCTTTGTAGGCATTCAATGGCGGGGTTGGTCATCCATATAGTTATGCTACTTTCTTTTTCTCTTTGTCACCAGGTGTACGGCCGATATTTAATCACCGTCACTTACCTGTGATTCCACCAATGTAGGAACTGTTTTTTTCAAGCCAACCACGTACTCAGAACGGCGCTTTGTGCCCATCTTAACATATAACTTTTCAAGCTCCTGATATGGAATCGCTCCAATGGGTATGTGGGGCATCTAATATTGGTCTGTCAATATATGTTTTTTAAGTAATGAGACCCATTGTCTATGCCTTTGACTGCAGTTTTCTCTAATATGTGTTTTTTTCTATTTTTGTGTTTAATAGAAGTGACCATTCTCCATCCTGTAACCCTGATGAAGGTGTAAAAACCCGGAAACGCGTCGTGTATTCGGAGATTATCAGTGTCATTGTATAATCTTTTTTTTGTTTTTTGTTGCTTGTATGCATTTGTAGACGCCATACGTCTTTTTACAATTAGTCAATTGTTTGTACTTTTAATATTTATGCAAATAAACTTTTGTACCTTCATTGAGTTGGTGATCTTTCAAAGTCCCAAGGGTACTTTTCTTGGTCTTTGTATCAGGGAGGGGACCACCATACTCTCTTCTCTGACACGGTGGAAGCCTCTTTCTTTTATAAGAGACATTCTTCCCAATTCTTCTTTATTAAAAGTCTTGCAATCAAAAAGCATAAAATCACTATATATAATATACATAAATATATACATATTTACATGAATGAAAATAAATATAGAAAATCTGCTCTCAAACAAAAAATGAATTTACAGCAAAAACAAAACTCATTATGAACAGGTCATTATTGGGGATAATCTCACTACAACTCACACCACTACAGCAGACATCAAAACTGTGAGGTCAAGAAACAAACCCGCACCCATTATGCATGCAGCCCTTCTTCAAAAAGAAGATACTAACCAACAAAAGCTAAGGGAGTGAAAAAAAAAACAGAAAAATAAAAGAGCTCCTCACCCAGAGCTGGGCAGTTCATCAAAGGCAGGTCTGATATTCCTCCACGCCCTTTTCCAGACTGTCCGAGGCTCCCTGCCCTTCTCAAGACCCCGAATTTTCCCAACCTCACCCAGAATATCGTGCACCACCACCTCAACAGAGAGGACTTTTTTCCGCAGGGTAATCTGGCACCGTGCATTCCATGTGAAGTAACAAACTATACTAACTAAAAACAGTGTATCCAAATCAAAATCCCAGTGAGTCGGGAATGCCCCTTACACCCACTCCGCATAACTCATGCGATAGAAAAAGGGGATGCCTAGAGCCCTCCCCACCCTTTTATACACCTCTATGTTAAAAAGGACACTGCAGCAAAAAGTGGTCCATAGACTCCACTTTACCAACACACTCCGCTCTAGGACAATCCCGATCATCCACAGGGTGATGCTTCAAGACATAGAGCCTTCCATGGAAAGCCAGCCAGGCTTGATCCCTAAACTTCACGGGGATTCTTTCTAAATTGATTAAACGCAACCCCTCCCTCATTACAGAGCCTGGGCAATCCCTTAAGGCCATTGACACACTGAAAGCAGAGCTCAAAATCCTCTTCTCCAGAAGCTTCCTGGGAAGGAACTTGATATCCTCCACTGTCACCTGCCACTGCCTGAAGTATTTTCAGACACGGGGCAACATAAGCCAGCCATTGCCATGTCTGACTCTCAGACTTTTCACTGGCCCGCCATCTTCCCAGCATCGCAGAAAAGGCCTAAAATAAGATTGAAAAATGCCCACCCATCCCGGCAGGTTCTCTGCTAGCATGTTACCAAGATTGTCCTTTAAAAAGAGCAGAGAAAAGAAAACTATTGGGTTGACCATTCCTAGGCCACCCTCTCACCTAGACAGGCAAGTTACATTGCGTTTGATCAGGTTCAGCCTATTTCCCCATAACAGTTGAAAAAAAACAGCTGTACACCCTTGCATAGAGAGATGCTGGCAAGATATAGACGAAGCTGACATATAAAAAGATTGGGACCAGGTACGTTTTGATCAAGTCAACCCTCTCCCTCAAGGAAAGCTTCCATTTCTTCCAGCTTGCTACTTTGGCATTGGCACACATCAACCTGCTTTCCCAATTTCTATGACTATAGTCACCAGGACCAAATTTGATGCCCAACACTTTAATTTCCTGCTGGGGCTCTGGGAAGGCATCCGGAAGTTTGAAGCTTTCACCCTCCTCACCTATCCAGAAAACTTCACTCTTTTCATGGTTGACTTTAGAACCAGAAGCCTCTGTGTACTGCTCTACTATAGAGACCACTTCCTGCGCCTCCTCCATCCCAGAGACAATAACAGACACATCATCGGCATAGGCCACAACCTTCAAAGGCAGCACACCAGCAATGCCCAAAGGCACCCCGCACAAAGATCCACTCTCTAGCCTTCTTATGAAGGACTGGATTTTGAATACATATAACAGGGGGCTAAGAGGACATCCCTGGCGCACACCAGAGCCAACCTCAAAAGGCTGTCCAACCCAACCATTAACCAGTGGGAAGCTCTCAGCCCCTCTATATAATGTCTTCAGCCAATCTATAAACCTCCCCTGCAGGCCGTATCTACCAAGTAGCAAATACAGGTACTTGTGATTGACTCTATCAAAAGCCTTCGCCTGATCCAATGCCAGCAAGTACTTTCTCCATCCAGCAGCCCTGCATCGTTCCAAAGCCTCCCGGACAGCTAAAACCACTGAAAAGGTACTTCTACCTTGGACCGAGCTGTGCTGATGACAGGACAACAAATCACCTGCCACTGACGACAAGCACCATAAAAGAATCTTCACCAGGATCTTTCTATCAACATTGAGAAGACTGATGGGGCGCCAGTTCTCAATCATTGAGGGGTCTTTACCTTTTGACAGAAGAATCACAGCGGATTGCCTCATGGAGGATGGGAGCGAACCCTCTTCTAGACAGCGGTTATAAACCTCTGCTAAAAATGTAGCCAGAATGGACTTAAAACACTTGTAAAATTCAGCTGTCAACCCATCTGGCCCAGGCGATTTGTTGGTAGCCAGCTTCTCTATAGCATGAACTACCTCATCCACTGAAATTGGTTCTGTCAAATCCATCAAAGGCAATGTACAATTTCCCAATCCTGGAGTAGAATCCAGAAAGCTTTCCATCCTGTCCCGACAAAGGTCCTTTCTTCCCAGAAGGTTTGCGTAATATGATCTGAAGATCTCCAGGATCCCTGATCTGGACTTAACCAGGGAACCCGTACTATCCCTCAGGCCTATGACCGTCTTAACTGCTATGCCTTGCTTACAGTTCTGGTAAGGATCATTCGAGTGATATTTTCCATAATCCCTCTCCAGAACCAAGGAGGCATGCCGGTCGTATTGACACTTCTTAAGAAGAAACTTTACCTCAGAGATCTCCCCTGGATCTCCTCTATACGAAACAAGACGATCAAGCTTCCTCCGCAAATGCTGGTAGGCAATGTACATACCAAGCTGCTTCTTCTTACTTATGGTCTTGAAAAGTCCAATTGCCCTTTGTTTCACAAGCTCCCACCACTCTGACTTACTGCTGCAAAAGTCCAGAATAGAAACCTGTGCCTGAAAAAAATCCTCAAAGGATTGTCTTACCTCTATATCTTCCAGGAGAGCCGAATTCAGTTTCCAGGTACCCCTTCCCCTGGGTGGAGTGTCCGAGGCATTCAGAGTCACAGACAGCATACAGTGGTCAGAGAACTCCACCGCCCTCAACTCAGGAGCCGAGAAAGCAGAGTCCTCCTTAAAAAAAAAAAACTATCTATCCTACTCTGACTATTCCCTCTCTGAAATGTGAATCCCGTGCTGCCAGGGCAGTGCTTAATATGCACATCTACCAGGCCTGCTTGTCTCGCCATATCTCTAAGAAAAACGCTATCGTAACCCAGCCTGTCTATGGAGCCTCTCCAGTCTTCAGGCCTACTTATGGTGTTAAAATCACCTCCAAAGACAACCTGCTGGGACGTAAAAAGGAAGGGCTTGATCTCTGTGAGGAGGCATTTCCTGCCCCATTTTGACTGCGGTCCATAGATATTGATCAGGCGCAGGTCCTGCCCCCTAACAGAGATGTCTAAGACCATGCATCTCCCCATTTCTACCTCAATTACCTGCTGGCATGTTACCATATCGGTTTTAAAAAGGACCGCAACTCCGCTGCAGGGCTCAGCCACAAGAGACCAAAAGGAGGGACCACATCTCCACTCCCTTTTTGCTAGATGGACATCGGCCAAAGTATTGAGCCAGGTCTCTTGCAAAAATAAAATCTCGGCATCAAACTCGCTGAGCAAAAATAAGGCAATATCACGAGCTCTTGCAGATTTAATGCTGGCGACATTAATAGTCGCCACCTTTATCGGAGTGGGAACTGCCATCAGGATGATTGGGGTAGTCGTTTCTTAACCTTTACCACATTCTCATCAACAGAAACAGCTCTCTTCAGACTACCTGACTCCCCCTCATCCATGGATGATAAAGAGAAAGATAGATCAGACATCTTATCACCCGACAAAGCTGAAAAAGTATTACCAAGAGGAACCCCTCCTGGGTCAGGCTCTGAGGAAGAAATTACCACTTTACTTGTCTTCCTCTTCTTCTTTTTCTTCCTCCTAAACTTCTCCCACCCCTCATCATCCGAATCCCCCTCAACAGAGGGTGAGACAGGGGATATGGACACCTTTCCCTCAACCCCTCCCCCATCCAACACCCCACATTCCCCTGACCACGTTTGCGCTGTGGAGGGACAGGGACTGGAGGCTGAGAGGGAAGATCCGCTAAACCTGCCCCCCCCAGCAGCTTCTGCTAGTTTGGAGGATCTACGTACAGAAGGATTAGGGACCACCACATAGGGGACAGACTCAGGGACCACATTACTAGGGGAAACAGAATCTGAAACAACAGATGTAACAGACACAGGAGGGACAAACTTGGGAATAGGGATGACCTTCGTGTTCGAGTCGAACCCATGTTCGACTCGAACATCGGCTGTTCGATCGTTCGCCGAATTGCGAACGTTATGGGCCGTTCGCGCTAAATTCGTGTGGCGCGTCACGGCCCATAATTCACTGCGGCATCGCAGTGCATTGCTGGCTGATGATTGGCCAAGCATGCACTATGACCCGCATGCTTGGCCAATCACAGCGCCGTCAGTAGAGAGAGCTGTAATTGGCCAAAGCCAGGGTGGCTTTGGCCAATTATGGCTCAGGGGATTTAGTACACACCCCACACTATATAAGGCCGCCTGCACGGCGGCCCTGTGTAGTGTGTGTTCCGGTGTGCTGAGAGATAGAGAGAGAGAGAGACAGTGTCATTTGATTTGAGTTAGATAGATTAGGCAGAACAGTCAGTCAGTTAGCTGCACTTACAGTGTATTGTGTATATATATGCATCCCAGGTGTTGCATATATATATATACACTGTATTCAGTTTAGCTAGATCCGTTCCTGTTATCTTCTATCTAGACTATTTACATTTAATGCAGTGCGTCCTGCTCACAGTGTTCAGCTAGATCCGTTCCTGCTATTTACATTTAGTGCAGTGCGTCCTGCTCACAGTGTTCAGCTAGATCCGTTCCTGCAATTTACATTTAGTGCAGTGCGTCCTGCTCACAGTGTTCAGCTAGATCCGTTCCTGCTATTTACATTTAGTGCAGTGCGTCCTGCTCACAGTGTTCAGCTAGATCCGTTCCTGCTATTTACATTTAGTGCAGTGCGTCCTGCTCACAGTGTTCAGCTAGATCCGTTCCTGTTATCTTCTAGACTATTTACATTTAGTGCAGTGCGTCCTGCTCACAGTGTTCAGCTAGATCCGTTCCTGCAATTTACATTTAGTGCAGTGCGTCCTGCTCACAGTGTTCAGCTAGATCCGTTCCTGCTATTTACATTTAGTGCAGTGCGTCCTGCTCACAGTGTTCAGCTAGATCCGTTCCTGCTATTTACATTTAGTGCAGTGCGTCCTGCTCACAGTGTTCAGCTAGATCCGTTCCTGCTATTTACATTTAGTGCAGTGCGTCCTGCTCACAGTGTTCAGCTAGATCCGTTCCTGCTATTTACATTTAGTGCAGTGCGTCCTGCTCACAGTGTTCAGCTAGATCCGTTCCTGCTATTTACATTTAGTGCAGTGCGTCCTGCTCACAGTGTTCAGCTAGATCCGTTCCTGTTAAATTCCTACTGACCGGCAGGCTTGTCTGGTTACAGTATATAAAGCTACCTGAAGAAAATTACAGGTGTTCTATTTGATCCTATTAGTACCACGGTCAGGCAGCTAGACTATTTACATTTAGTACAGTGCGTCCTGCTCACAGTGTTCAGCTAGATCCGTTCCTGTTATCTTCCTACTGACAGGCAGGCTTGTCTGGTTACAGTATATAAAGCTACCTGAAGAAAATTACAGGTGTTCTATTTGATCCTATTAGTACCACGGTCAGGCAGCTAGACTATTTACATTTAGTACAGTGCGTCCTGCTCACAGTGTACAGCTAGATCCGTTCCTGTTATCTTCCTACTGACAGGCAGGCTTGTCTGGTTACAGTATATAAAGCTACCTGAAGAAAATTACAGGTGTTCTATTTGATCCTATTAGTACCACGGTCAGGCAGCTAGACTATTTACATTTAGTACAGTGCGTCCTGCTCACAGTGTTCAGCTAGATCCGTTCCTGTTATCTTCCTACTGACAGGCAGGCTTGTCTGGTTACAGTATATAAAGCTACTTGAAGAAAATTACAGGTGTTCTATCCCAGCTTAGTGCAGCTACAGGCCATTAGTATGTCTGGAAGGCCAAGAAGGAGAGGCAGACAGTCACAAGCCAATAAGAGAGGGCAAGCAGGCTCTGTGTCTAGTGCTGGTCGTGGAGACGGTGCATCCTCATCAGCACGTGGCCATGGGACACGCTTGGCCTTTTTTTCGGCAGCTGGCCATGTTGAGCCGCAACATGCGGAAGACTTGGTCGAGTGGATGACCAAGCCGTCCTCATCCTCCTCATCCTCTCTCACCCATGCCCAGGGTGCTTTGTCTGGCAAAGCAGCGGCCTCTTCCCTCAGCTCAATGTCATCAGTGACTCCTTCCCTAGCTCCACCATGTCCTCATGAGGATTCCCTCGAACTGTTTGACCACAGTGTTGGGTACATGCTCCAGGAGGATGCCCAGCGTTTGGAAGGCTCTGATGACGATACTGAGCTCGATGAAGGCAGTAACATGAGCGCGGACAGAGGGGGTGCCCAAGAAGGACAGCAATCTGGCAGTCATGCTCCCCCTGCTGCAGCATACTGCCAGGTTTGCTCCAGTGATGAGGAGGGAGGGGATGATGAGGTCACTGACTCAACGTGGGTGCCTGATAGGAGAGAGGAGGAGGAGGAGGAGGAGGAGGAGGAGGAGGAGGAGGAGGCGGCAGCACATCACCAACGAGGCAGGATGCCCTCCAGGGGCCAGCCTAAGGGCAGCACATTGACTGCATCACACCCCAAAGCTCCACATGTGCAGGGCGCTGCAGTCTCTGCGCGTTATTCAAAAAGTTCTTTGGTGTGGGCCTTTTTTGAGACGAGTGCATCAGATCGCACCGCTGCTATTTGCAACATATGTCTCAAGCGTATCTCGCGTGGCCAAAATATCTCCCGCTTGGGTACCACATGCTTGACCAGACATATGTTGACCTGCCATGCAGTTCGTTGGCAAGCGTATCTAAAAGACCCACACCAAAGAACAAAGAGGATCTCTCCTTGCTCCTCATCAGCTGAGATTTCCAACCCCACTAGACCTTCAGTCCTCTCTGAGACCTGCAGTGAGAGGAATGAAGGTGTAGAATTAGGTGTGTCACAGCCAAGTACTTGTGGGCAATCTGCTTTTGGTACACCGACGTCAGATTGTACCAGGCAAATTTCCCTGCCCCAGCTGCTGCACCGCCGAAAGAAGTTTGCTCCCAGCCATCCACATGCCCAGCGGTTGAATGCTAGCTTGGCAAAATTGCTAGCACTTCAACTGCTGCCTTTTCAGTTGGTAGACTCTGCCCCCTTCCGTGAGTTTGTGGAATGTGCGGTTCCTCAGTGGCAGGTACCCAAACGCCACTTTTTCTCACGGAAGGCGATTCCGGCTCTCTACCGGCATGTGGAAGGCAATGTCCATGCCTCGCTGGACAGGGCGGTCAGCGGTAAGGTGCATATTACCGCTGACTCATGGTCCAGCAGGCATGGACAGGGACGTTACCTAAGTTTCACGGCGCATTGGGTGACTCTGCTGGCAGCTGGGAAGGATGCAGGACAAGGTGCAGTAGTGTTGGAGGTTGTTCCGCCACCACGCCTCCAAAATGCTGATTGTGACACACCTCTCTCCTCCACCCCCTCCTCTTCTTCTTCCTCCATGGCCTCTTCCTCGGAACCAGCGGTGCTCCGTAGGCGTTCAAGGGGCTACGCAAGTACGCAGGCCAAAAGATGCCATGCGGTGCTTGAGCTGGTGTGCTTGGGGGACAGGAGCCACACTGGGGCAGAGGTTCTGTCAGCTCTGCAGGGGCAGGTTCAGAGGTGGTTGACGCCACGCCAACTTAAGGCAGGAATGGTGGTTTGCGACAATGGCACCAACCTCCTCTCTGCCCTCCGACAGGGACAAATGACCCATGTGCCCTGTTTGGCTCACGTCCTTAACTTGGTGGTGCAGCGGTTCTTGGGCAGGTACCCGGGCTTACAGGATGTCCTGAGGCAGGCCAGGAAAGTCTGTGTGCATTTCCGCCGGTCATATAATGCCAGTGCTCGGCTGACGGACCTCCAAAAGGAGTTTAACCTGCCCAAGAACCGCCTAATCTGTGACATGCCCACCAGGTGGAACTCAACGTTGGCCATGCTGCAGCGGCTGCACACGCAGCAGAGGGCCATCAATGAGTACCTGTGCGACTATGGCACCAGGACAGGGTCAGGGGAGCTTGTTTTTTTTTCCCCACGCCAGTGGGCCATGATCAGGGATGCATGCACTGTCCTGTCACCATTCGAGGAGGCCACGAGGATGGTGAGCAGTGACAGTGCATGCATCAGTGACACTGTCCCCCTTGTCCACCTGTTGGAGCACACGCTGCGTGGAATAATGGACAGGGCACTTGAGGCAGAACAGAGGCAGGAAGAGGAGGACTTCCTTAGCTCTCAAGGCCCCCTTTATCCAGACAGTGTTCCTGCGTGCCCGCCGATCACACAGGAAGAGGACGAGGAGGAAGAGGAGGAGGAGGAAGATTGTGTCAGTATGGAGGTGGAGCCTGGCACTCAGCATCAGCAGCAGTCTTTAAGGGATCAGTCCCAAGAAACACATGGACTTGTACGTGGCTGGGAGGAGGTGGCTGCGGACCATGTCGTTCTTAGTGACCCAGAGGACTCCGGACCGAATGCCTCAGCAAACCTACGCTGCATGGCCTCCCTGATCCTGCAAAGCCTGCGTAAGGATCCTCGTATTCGTGGTATCAAGGAGAAGGACCAATACTGGCTGGCAACCCTCCTTGATCCACGTTACAAGGGTAAGGTTGCGGACCTTATCTTGCCATCGCAGAGGGAGCAGAGGATGAAACATCTTCGGGAGGCCTTGCAGAAAGGTCTGTGCAACGCGTTCCCAGAGACTGGGAGGTTACAAACTCCTGTTTCTGGACAACGTGTTGCTGAGGCTTCGGTCAGTCAAAGAAGGAGCGGTGGAGAAGGTGGCCGTCTGACCGATGCGTTCAGACAATTTTTTGGTCCGCAGCCCCAAGGTATGATCGGTTCCAGCAACCATCGCCAGCGTCTGTTTTACATGGTGCAGGAATACCTAGGGGCAAGATCAGACTTGGACACCTTTCCCACTTTTAAATCCTCTGGGTTACTGGGTCTTGAGGATGGATCACTGGCCAGAGCTTGCACAGTATGCAATTGAGCTACTGGCCTGTCCTGCATCCAGCGTTCTTTCGGAACGCACATTCAGTGCTGCTGGAGGCGTGGTAACCGATCACAGGGTGCGTCTGTCCACCGACTCGGTCGATCGGCTGACCTTCATAAAAATGAATGAGTCTTGGATCACCACCAGCTACCAAGCACCTGATGCTGATGTAACCGAATAATTTTTTTTGAAATCTCAGATCCCTTCAAAGACTGCCTATGCTGATGCTGAGTGACTATCCCTGAGTAATTATCCTCTTCCTCCTCAATCATCACGCTGATAGCTTGTAAGAACATTTTTGGTTCTGGGCGCCACCACCAGTGCCTAAGGCACAATTTTTCAGCCCCTGTTTAACAGGGGCGTGTAATTACAATTTTTGATGTAATACTTTGCAGCAGGGCTCGTTCCTGCATTCCAACTAGAGTGTCTGTGAGGGGTTGCAGTGTTGTGGCACCAGCACCAGTGCCTAGGGCCCAATTTTTCTGCCCCTGTCTAACAGGGGCGTGTAATTACAATTTTTGATGCAATACTTTGCAGCAGGGCTCGTTCCTGCGTTCCAACTAGAGTGTCTGTGAGGGGTTGCAGTGTTGTGGCACCAGCACCAGTGCCTAAGGCCCAATTTTTCTGCCCCTGTCTAACAGGGGCGTGTAATTACAATTTTTGATGCAATACTTTGCAGCAGGGCTCGTTCCTGCGTTCCAACTAGAGTGTCTGTGAGGGGTTGCAGTGTTGTGGCACCAGCACCAGTGCCTAAGGCCCAATTTTTCTGCCCCTGTCTAACAGGGGCGTGTAATTACAATTTTTGAAGCAATAATTTGCAGCAGGGCTCGTTCCTGCGTTCCAACTAGAGTGTCTGTGAGGGGTTGCAGTGTTGTGGCACCAGCACCAGTGCCTAAGGCCTAATTTTTCAGCTCCTGTTCAACAGGGGCATGTAATTACAATTCTTGATCTAATATTTCACAGCAGGGCCCTGTGAAGGCTTACAGTGTTGTGGCCACAGCAACACCTAAGGCCCAAATTTCTGCTGAGTATATAGGGCAGGACCCTACTTTCAAACATCTAACTTACAAACGACTCCTACTTGCAAACGGAAGGAGACAACAGGAAGTGAGATGAAATCTACCCCTAGGAAGGGAAATTCTCTCCTGTAAGAGTTAATATGGGAAAACAATTTCTCCTTTCCACTGATGCTTTCCAATCCTTGTTCCACAAAAAAACCCAAATTTTCAAAAAACATTTTTCATTGGGACAAAAAAGTGAGGTGAAATCTTCTGAAGAGGAGGAAAGACAGCAAAACAAATGTCACAGGGCTGATAACCCTTCCCTATGTTTTCCAAAAAGCTTAGAAAAGATTTTTTGGCTGGAGCTAAACACGTTAAAAATGTTCAAAATTACAAACAGATTCTACTTAACAACAAACCTACAGTCCCTGTCTTGTTTGCACCGCCTGTATACTGCTGTTCAGAGTATATAGGGCCTGGTGGCCCCACACCTTTCCTTATTTTAATTTGGGTGCGGGGTTCCCCTTAATATCCATACAAGACCCAAAGGGCCTGGTAATGGACTGGGGGGTACCCATGCCGTTTGTCTCACTGATTTTCATCCATATTGCCATGACCCGACATGACATTAAACCCGCAAGCAGTTTTAAATGAGATTTTTTCCTTTAAAAATGACATTTGGTGCAGGGACTGTTCTAAACATGGGAAACACGCGTCACTTTACAGGCATACTATAGACACCCCCCAGGTACGATATTTAAAGGAATATTTCACTTTTTTTTTTTTTACTTTAAGCATCATTAAAATCACTGCTCCCGAAAAAACGGCCGTTTTTAAAAGTTTTTTTTGCATTGATACATGTCCCCTGGGGTAGGACCCGGGTCCCCAAACCCTTTTTAGGACAATACCATGCAAATTAGCCTTTAAAATGAGCACTTTTGATTTCGAACGTTCGAGTCCCATAGACGTCAATGGGGTTCTAACGTTCGTGCGAACTTTCGGTCCGTTCGCGGGTTCTGGTGCGAACCGAACCGGGGGGTGTTCGGCTCATCCCTACTTGGGAACCACATCACTGGGGGAAACAGAATCTGGAACAGATGTAACAGACACAGGAGGGGCAATAACAGTTTCCTCCCTAACTTTAGCGGCCTCATCCTCTTTATCGAGCCTCTGTAGTTCAGCTGCCAATCCTGGCAAGTTATGCAATGCCTCCGGGCACTGACTATAAAGGATGACCGAGCTTCTGGCACAAATTACACCGAATTTCAGTACAATCCTTAGCCAAATGGCTCAAATCCTGGCATAGTGAGCATTTCTTACGGGTACAGGTGGATGCAAAATGGCCTTTGTCACCACATTTATTACAGACCTTAGGCTGACCCTGGTAAAAAATTGTCAGCCTATCCCTCCCCAGAAAGGCTGAACAGGGAAGGTGTTGAACTACATTGCCCAGCATGCCCAATTTTAGTGACACTGTCCAGGCCCCTGTCCATATCCCATGCTCATCAAGGACCTCACCATATCGGCGTAGCCATACTATCAAATCAGCCTCTGGTATGGATTAGTTACGCACCAGGATTGTCACTGACTTTATCAGAGGCTGCCTGGAAATCACCTTTGGCACCAAACCACTCCACTGCGGAAGGCCCTTGCACCTAGAGTTGCCACCTCATCCCTTTAAACCCGAACACATATTAATTACACAGGTTCTGTGGCTGATTAAGGTGGTAATTAAACTCACTTGGTGCCTTATCTGCATTAAATCAGACTCAGAACCTGTGTAATTCAAAGGTGTTCGGGTTTAAAGGGATGAGGTGGCAACCCTACTTGCACCTCCTATACCTCTCCCAAAATAAATCCAAACCCTCAGGCTTTACAAAGGACAAATCAAATTCATAACTCCCTGTTGGGCAAATAAAAGCAAATATATCCAAGGCTTTAAACCCCATTTCTAAAACCAACTCAGCCACCCTCCCCCTTACTGGTGGGGTCCCCTCCCCCTCCAACTGAACCACATTCCTCCTCCTGTACCCACCAACTATCCCAACACCAAGCCTCCCCAAATTGTGACCACTAATATTTACAAAATTCCCTCCACCCTCCTTGGTGCGACTCCCCAGAACAGACGCATAGCTGCCCACATTTCTCCCAGCAGAAAAAACATTTGTGTGTTTTGAACCATCTGACACATTTCTAGCAGATATCGATTGTACAGATTTGGTCTGAACAATCGATGAGTATTTCCTCTGCTGAGCAGGGGGAGGAATGTCATTTTTATTTTGCCCAGCAATATTAACCCCTCCACCACCACAAGCAATGGTGCTTTATCAATATTATTGCTGTCATTATTTTCTGTCACATTCATAGTTCCTGCTGTGTCCTCACTCACTGCTGTCCACATACACACATCACCTCCAGGCAGACTCTTCTCCTCCATCAGGACAGGACTATCAGCAGAGCAGAGTGAAGGTTGTTCTAATACAGCAACAGGTGAATCATTGCAGGAGACTTCCATGGCTGTCTCCACTTCACATGCTGCTCCCCTCCCCCACCTGCATCAATCAGCCCAGGTGAAGGTGAAACAGGCTCTTTGGAGCTGGCAGCCATCTTACTTGTAGAACTACAGGTCTCAGCAGTAGCAGCAAAATCCATGTCCGGGGTGTTTGATGCAGATCCATCCACATTGCTCTGGTGAGCTGATGACACCTCTGCCAGGGGTTTTCCTTCCATGTCTGCAGAGGGTTTCTCCACAGCAGAGACTCCAACAGGCAGCGGTTTGCAGGGCTCCTTCCCTTTCTGTTCCACAGCCGGGACACCATCCACCACAGCCGGGACACCATCCACTACAGTCAGTGGGGCAGACATGTTGGAAGGAGGCAGCACAGTGCACTGGTATTTTTCCACCAGTGCAGGCTCTGCCGGTCTGTAACCCCTCTGCTCATCCTCAGGGACTTCCGATGGTTCACCAACAGACCTGTCTGCCCTTAGGGGTGACTCCATCTGTTGGATGAACATTAGGGTGCCATGTTCATTCTCAACCCCCTGGCGATTCCCCAGCCTGACATTGGGGGAGAGGTGCAGAGGCAGATGAAGCCGGGTTGTCTGTTACCTGCGGCTGCTGTTCCACAGAACTCACCGATGTCTGGCTGGCAAATCTTCTATCATTTTTAAACTTTTCTGCAAAAGCTCCACTTTTATCTTTCAATTTCTCCAATAATAAAGATTGATTCTTTACCTTCTCTTCCATCTGCTGTAACTCTGGCTTCATGGCCAAATGATTCTTACTCCAGGCCTGGAAATACTTGGCCCTGAAGTTTTTATGTTCAGCTTTTAAACATTTCAGTTTCTCCTCAGCTCTTCCAATTGCTCGAAAGCGATCAATGATCTTCTGTCTGTAGATATCTACATTCTCACCAGGGCCTGGACCCACAGTCAGATCCTCCTCCTCCTCCTCCTCCTCCTCACTAGGCCCCGTGTCATCAGGGGGATCTCTCCCTGGGCCTCCCCCAGGATCAGGCATTATTCCTGGGCCAAGCTAACAGGCAAGGCCCAGCTTGAAAAAAAGGCTGGTTCTCACAGAGAGCTCTTTAGGTGTGTCCTCCTCCTCCTTCCCACTGACCACAAATGCAAGGAACATTCTTCTCACTGACCACTAGGGATGAGCTTCGTGTTCGAGTCGAACCCATGTTCGACTCGAACATCGGCTGTTCGATCGTTCGCCGAATTGCGAACGTTATGGGCCGTTCGCGCTAAATTCGTGTGGCGCGTCACGGCCCATAATTCACTGCGGCATCGCAGTGCATTGCTGGCTGATGATTGGCCAAGCATGCACTATGACCCGCATGCTTGGCCAATCACAGCGCCGTCAGTAGAGAGAGCTGTAATTGGCCAAAGCCAGGGTGGCTTTGGCCAATTATGGCTCAGGGGATTTAGTACACACCCCACACTATATAAGGCCGCCTGCACGGCGGCCCTGTGTAGTGTGTGTTCCGGTGTGCTGAGAGATAGAGAGAGAGAGAGAGAGAGAGTGTCATTTGATTTGAGTTAGATAGATTAGGCAGAACAGTCAGTCAGTTAGCTGCACTTACAGTGTATTGTGTATATATATGCATCCCAGGTGTTGCATATATATATATACACTGTATTCAGTTTAGCTAGATCCGTTCCTGTTATCTTCTATCTAGACTATTTACATTTAATGCAGTGCGTCCTGCTCACAGTGTTCAGCTAGATCCGTTCCTGCTATTTACATTTAGTGCAGTGCGTCCTGCTCACAGTGTTCAGCTAGATCCGTTCCTGTTATCTTCTAGACTATTTACATTTAGTGCAGTGCGTCCTGCTCACAGTGTTCAGCTAGATCCGTTCCTGCAATTTACATTTAGTGCAGTGCGTCCTGCTCACAGTGTTCAGCTAGATCCGTTCCTGCTATTTACATTTAGTGCAGTGCGTCCTGCTCACAGTGTTCAGCTAGATCCGTTCCTGCTATTTACATTTAGTGCAGTGCGTCCTGCTCACAGTGTTCAGCTAGATCCGTTCCTGCTATTTACATTTAGTGCAGTGCGTCCTGCTCACAGTGTTCAGCTAGATCCGTTCCTGTTATCTTCTAGACTATTTACATTTAGTGCAGTGCGTCCTGCTCACAGTGTTCAGCTAGATCCGTTCCTGCAATTTACATTTAGTGCAGTGCGTCCTGCTCACAGTGTTCAGCTAGATCCGTTCCTGCTATTTACATTTAGTGCAGTGCGTCCTGCTCACAGTGTTCAGCTAGATCCGTTCCTGCTATTTACATTTAGTGCAGTGCGTCCTGCTCACAGTGTTCAGCTAGATCCGTTCCTGCTATTTACATTTAGTGCAGTGCGTCCTGCTCACAGTGTTCAGCTAGATCCGTTCCTGCTATTTACATTTAGTGCAGTGCGTCCTGCGCACAGTGTTCAGCTAGAGCCGTTCCTGCTATTTACATTTAGTGCAGTGCGTCCTGCTCACAGTGTTCAGCTAGATCCGTTCCTGTTATCTTCTAGACTATTTACATTTAGTGCAGTGCGTCCTGCTCACAGTGTTCAGCTAGATCCGTTCCTGCTATTTACATTTAGTGCAGTGCGTCCTGCTCACAGTGTTCAGCTAGATCCGTTCCTGTTATCTTCTAGACTATTTACATTTAGTGCAGTGCGTCCTGCTCACAGTGTTCAGCTAGATCCGTTCCTGTTATCTTCTAGACTATTTACATTTAGTGCAGTGCGTCCTGCTCACAGTGTTCAGCTAGATCCGTTCCTGCTATTTACATTTAGTGCAGTGCGTCCTGCTCACAGTGTTCAGCTAGATCCGTTCCTGTTAAATTCCTACTGACCGGCAGGCTTGTCTGGTTACAGTATATAAAGCTACCTGAAGAAAATTACAGGTGTTCTATTTGATCCTATTAGTACCACGGTCAGGCAGCTAGACTATTTACATTTAGTACAGTGCGTCCTGCTCACAGTGTTCAGCTAGATCCGTTCCTGTTATCTTCCTACTGACAGGCAGGCTTGTCTGGTTACAGTATATAAAGCTACTTGAAGAAAATTACAGGTGTTCTATCCCAGCTTAGTGCAGCTACAGGCCATTAGTATGTCTGGAAGGCCAAGAAGGAGAGGCAGACAGTCACAAGCCAATAAGAGAGGGCAAGCAGGCTCTGTGTCTAGTGCTGGTCGTGGAGACGGTGCATCCTCATCAGCACGTGGCCATGGGACACGCTTGGCCTTTTTTTCGGCAGCTGGCCATGTTGAGCCGCAACATGCGGAAGACTTGGTCGAGTGGATGACCAAGCCGTCCTCATCCTCCTCATCCTCTCTCACCCATGCCCAGGGTGCTTTGTCTGGCAAAGCAGCGGCCTCTTCCCTCAGCTCAATGTCATCAGTGACTCCTTCCCTAGCTCCACCATGTCCTCATGAGGATTCCCTCGAACTGTTTGACCACAGTGTTGGGTACATGCTCCAGGAGGATGCCCAGCGTTTGGAAGGCTCTGATGACGATACTGAGCTCGATGAAGGCAGTAACATGAGCGCGGACAGAGGGGGTGCCCAAGAAGGACAGCAATCTGGCAGTCATGCTCCCCCTGCTGCAGCATACTGCCAGGTTTGCTCCAGTGATGAGGAGGGAGGGGATGATGAGGTCACTGACTCAACGTGGGTGCCTGATAGGAGAGAGGAGGAGGAGGAGGAGGAGGAGGAGGAGGCGGCAGCACATCACCAACGAGGCAGGATGCCCTCCAGGGGCCAGCCTAAGGGCAGCACATTGACTGCATCACACCCCAAAGCTCCACATGTGCAGGGCGCTGCAGTCTCTGCGCGTTATTCAAAAAGTTCTTTGGTGTGGGCCTTTTTTGAGACGAGTGCATCAGATCGCACCGCTGCTATTTGCAACATATGTCTCAAGCGTATCTCGCGTGGCCAAAATATCTCCCGCTTGGGTACCACATGCTTGACCAGACATATGTTGACCTGCCATGCAGTTCGTTGGCAAGCGTATCTAAAAGACCCACACCAAAGAACAAAGAGGATCTCTCCTTGCTCCTCATCAGCTGAGATTTCCAACCCCACTAGACCTTCAGTCCTCTCTGAGACCTGCAGTGAGAGGAATGAAGGTGTAGAATTAGGTGTGTCACAGCCAAGTACTTGTGGGCAATCTGCTTTTGGTACACCGACGTCAGATTGTACCAGGCAAATTTCCCTGCCCCAGCTGCTGCACCGCCGAAAGAAGTTTGCTCCCAGCCATCCACATGCCCAGCGGTTGAATGCTAGCTTGGCAAAATTGCTAGCACTTCAACTGCTGCCTTTTCAGTTGGTAGACTCTGCCCCCTTCCGTGAGTTTGTGGAATGTGCGGTTCCTCAGTGGCAGGTACCCAAACGCCACTTTTTCTCACGGAAGGCGATTCCGGCTCTCTACCGGCATGTGGAAGGCAATGTCCATGCCTCGCTGGACAGGGCGGTCAGCGGTAAGGTGCATATTACCGCTGACTCATGGTCCAGCAGGCATGGACAGGGACGTTACCTAAGTTTCACGGCGCATTAGGTGACTCTGCTGGCAGCTGGGAAGGATGCAGGACAAGGTGCAGTAGTGTTGGAGGTTGTTCCGCCACCATGCCTCCAAAATGCTGATTGTGACACACCTCTCTCCTCCACCCCCTCCTCTTCTTCTTCCTCCATGGCCTCTTCCTCGGAACCAGCGGTGCTCCGTAGGCGTTCAAGGGGCTACGCAAGTACGCAGGCCAAAAGATGCCATGCGGTGCTTGAGCTGGTGTGCTTGGGGGACAGGAGCCACACTGGGGCAGAGGTTCTGTCAGCTCTGCAGGGGCAGGTTCAGAGGTGGTTGACGCCACGCCAACTTAAGGCAGGAATGGTGGTTTGCGACAATGGCACCAACCTCCTCTCTGCCCTCCGACAGGGACAAATGACCCATGTGCCCTGTTTGGCTCACGTCCTTAACTTGGTGGTGCAGCGGTTCTTGGGCAGGTACCCGGGCTTACAGGATGTCCTGAGGCAGGCCAGGAAAGTCTGTGTGCATTTCCGCCGGTCATATAATGCCAGTGCTTGGCTGACGGACCTCCAAAAGGAGTTTAACCTGCCCAAGAACCGCCTAATCTGTGACATGCCCACCAGGTGGAACTCAACGTTGGCCATGCTGCAGCGGCTGCACACGCAGCAGAGGGCCATCAATGAGTACATGTGCGACTATGGCACCAGGACAGGGTCAGGGGAGCTTGGTTTTTTTTCCCCACGCCAGTGGGCCATGATCAGGGATGCATGCACTGTCCTGTCACCATTCGAGGAGGCCACGAGGATGGTGAGCAGTGACAGTGCATGCATCAGTGACACTGTCCCCCTTGTCCACCTGTTGGAGCACACGCTGCGTGGAATAATGGACAGGGCACTTGAGGCAGAACAGAGGCAGGAAGAGGAGGACTTCCTTAGCTCTCAAGGCCCCCTTTATCCAGACAGTGTTCCTGCGTGCCCGCCGATCACACAGGAAGAGGACGAGGAGGAAGAGGAGGAGGAGGAAGATTGTGTCAGTATGGAGGTGGAGCCTGGCACTCAGCATCAGCAGCAGTCTTTAAGGGATCAGTCCCAAGAAACACATGGACTTGTACGTGGCTGGGAGGAGGTGGCTGCGGACCATGTCGTTCTTAGTGACCCAGAGGACTCCGGACCGAATGCCTCAGCAAACCTACGCTGCATGGCCTCCCTGATCCTGCAAAGCCTGCGTAAGGATCCTCGTATTCGTGGTATCAAGGAGAAGGACCAATACTGGCTGGCAACCCTCCTTGATCCACGTTACAAGGGTAAGGTTGCGGACCTTATCTTGCCATCGCAGAGGGAGCAGAGGATGAAACATCTTCGGGAGGCCTTGCAGAAAGGTCTGTGCAACGCGTTCCCAGAGACTGGGAGGTTACAAACTCCTGTTTCTGGACAACGTGTTGCTGAGGCTTCGGTCAGTCAAAGAAGGAGCGGTGGAGAAGGTGGCCGTCTGACCGATGCGTTCAGACAATTTTTTGGTCCGCAGCCCCAAGGTATGATCGGTTCCAGCAACCATCGCCAGCGTCTGTTTTACATGGTGCAGGAATACCTAGGGGCAAGATCAGACTTGGACACCTTTCCCACCGAAAATCCTCTGGGTTACTGGGTCTTGAGGATGGATCACTGGCCAGAGCTTGCACAGTATGCAATTGAGCTACTGGCCTGTCCTGCATCCAGCGTTCTTTCGGAACGCACATTCAGTGCTGCTGGAGGCGTGGTAACCGATCACAGGGTGCGTCTGTCCACCGACTCGGTCGATCGGCTGACCTTCATAAAAATGAATGAGTCTTGGATCACCACCAGCTACCAAGCACCTGATGCTGATGTAACCGAATAATTTTTTTTGAAATCTCAGATCCCTTCAAAGACTGCCTATGCTGATGCTGAGTGACTATCCCTGAGTAATTATCCTCTTCCTCCTCAATCATCACGCTGATAGCTTGTAAGAACATTTTTGGTTCTGGGCGCCACCACCAGTGCCTAAGGCACAATTTTTCAGCCCCTGTTTAACAGGGGCGTGTAATTACAATTTTTGATGTAATACTTTGCAGCAGGGCTCGTTCCTGCATTCCAACTAGAGTGTCTGTGAGGGGTTGCAGTGTTGTGGCACCAGCACCAGTGCCTAGGGCCCAATTTTTCTGCCCCTGTCTAACAGGGGCGTGTAATTACAATTTTTGATGCAATACTTTGCAGCAGGGCTCGTTCCTGCGTTCCAACTAGAGTGTCTGTGAGGGGTTGCAGTGTTGTGGCACCAGCACCAGTGCCTAAGGCCCAATTTTTCTGCCCCTGTCTAACAGGGGCGTGTAATTACAATTTTTGATGCAATACTTTGCAGCAGGGCTCGTTCCTGCGTTCCAACTAGAGTGTCTGTGAGGGGTTGCAGTGTTGTGGCACCAGCACCAGTGCCTAAGGCCCAATTTTTCTGCCCCTGTCTAACAGGGGCGTGTAATTACCATTTTTGAAGCAATAATTTGCAGCAGGGCTCGTTCCTGCGTTCCAACTAGAGTGTCTGTGAGGGGTTGCAGTGTTGTGGCACCAGCACCAGTGCCTAAGGCCTAATTTTTCAGCTCCTGTTCAACAGGGGCATGTAATTACAATTCTTGATCTAATATTTCACAGCAGGGCCCTGTGAGGGCTTACAGTGTTGTGGCCACAGCAACACCTAAGGCCCAAATTTCTGCTGAGTATATAGGGCAGGACCCTACTTTCAAACATCTAACTTACAAACGACTCCTACTTGCAAACGGAAGGAGACAACAGGAAGTGAGATGAAATCTACCCCTAGGAAGGGAAATTCTCTCCTGTAAGAGTTAATATGGGAAAACAATTTCTCCTTTCCACTGATGCTTTCCAATCCTTGTTCCACAAAAAAACCCAAATTTTCAAAAAACATTTTTCATTGGGACAAAAAAGTGAGGTGAAATCTTCTGAAGAGGAGGAAAGACAGCAAAACAAATGTCACAGGGGTGATAACCCTTCCCTATGTTTTCCAAAAAGCTTAGAAAAGATTTTTTGGCTGGAGCTAAACACGTTAAAAATGTTCAAAATTACAAACAGATTCTACTTAACAACAAACCTACAGTCCCTGTCTTGTTTGCACCGCCTGTATACTGCTGTTCAGAGTATATAGGGCCTGGTGGCCCCACACCTTTCCTTATTTTAATTTGGGTGCGGGGTTCCCCTTAATATCCATACAAGACCCAAAGGGCCTGGTAATGGACTGGGGGGTACCCATGCCGTTTGTCTCACTGATTTTCATCCATATTGCCATGACCCGACATGACATTAAACCCGCAAGCAGTTTTAAATGAGATTTTTTCCTTTAAAAATGACATTTGGTGCAGGGACTGTTCTAAACATGGGAAACACGCGTCACTTTACAGGCATACTATAGACACCCCCCAGGTACGATATTTAAAGGAATATTTCACTTTTTTTTTTTTTACTTTAAGCATCATTAAAATCACTGCTCCCGAAAAAACGGCCGTTTTTAAAAGTTTTTTTTGCATTGATACATGTCCCCTGGGGTAGGACCCGGGTCCCCAAACCCTTTTTAGGACAATACCATGCAAATTAGCCTTTAAAATGAGCACTTTTGATTTCGAACGTTCGAGTCCCATAGACGTCAATGGGGTTCTAACGTTCGTGCGAACTTTCGGTCCGTTCGCGGGTTCTGGTGCGAACCGAACCGGGGGGTGTTCGGCTCATCCCTACTGACCACCAATGTGATGCAACATAACATGTTTTTGTGCTCTGCAAAGAATTGTAGTACATCTACATTTTTCTCCAGAGCCTACCAACACAATGCGTTTGGAGTGAGCCAGGCACATAGACGGAAATAGTAATCGGTGGGGCCTTGCGTCGTTCAGTGCACTAGGTGTGAATGAGCCCCACCCAAAAGATACGTTTACAGTGAAGCCCAGCACCCGCCCAAAATTTATTTGCTCCCTTTTGGTCTGATAAATATCCCATTGATTGTATCTTGTTATATCCGTATGATAAGCGTGAAAAGTACCTGTTGATCGTGCCAGAAATCAGCTGATAACTTCCTGGGGGTCTACCTGTGCTGTATTATTTGTAGCTACCTCCATGAACTACAAAACACCTGCCCTGTGTTATGGGTGACAACACTGTTCCTCCACAGATACAGTGTTGTTCCTCTAGGCAAGGACTACAACCCCCCCCCCCCCCCCCCCCAATCATCTCAAATGTTGTCCTGTTCTAAGATGGAAATTATTCTACTTCACAGATGCACCACAGTAAGAGAATGTTGCCACCCTACGATAAGACTACTGCACCCCTCCCATTTTGTTTATCTCCATAACATAGAGGGAGGTGTTCTATATTCCTGTCCAAGAATGACAATCCTGCTTTTCCCAGATACAGTACTGTGGGTGAGCATCCCTCCCTTCATCTCCATAACACAGGTAATGTTCTGTAAACCTGTCCTAAGGGGGCAGTGCTGTTCCTCTATACTGTAGATACAGCAAAGTTAGTGAGCACCCCCCCTCCCCATCAGGATAGGACTATAAAACACCTCTTCCTATGGTATGAAGCTTGAGAAGTATGGGGGTGTTCTGTAGTCCTATCCTAGAACGATAATGCTGCTCATCCATAGATACAGTAGAGTGAATGTTGTCACCCTTGGAAAGGACTACAGAACACCCCCCTCACTTCTCATCTCCATAAAAAAGAGGGAGCTGCCATGTAGTCCTGTCCTAGGATGACAATGCTGCTACTTTACAGATTCAGCACAGTGAGAGAGCATTGCCACCCTAGGATAGGAGGGGAGGTGTTCTATAGCCCAGTCCTAGAATGACAATCCTGCTACTGCCCAGATACAATACTGTCTCACGTGGATGGGACTACAGGACACATCCCCTCATTCTTATCTCGGTAACACTGGGGGCATTCTCTAAACCTATCCTAGGGTGACAATGTTGTTCCTTATACAGCAAGGTTAGTGTAGGCTGTAGTCTTATTTTAAAGCAACAACGCTGCTCCTCCACAGATGCAGTAGAGTGAGTGTTGTCACCCTATGTTAGGACTACAGAACACCCCAATTTGACTCTATCCTAGAGTCAAATTGCTGTTCCTCAATAGCTACATTATAAAGCTTCTACTGACCACCAATGTTCACTTTAGCCACCACTGGCCACAAATGTTCCCATCTGACTTCTACTGACCACCAATGTTTACTTTAGCCACCTTGAGAACAAATATACCCATCATGCTTCTACTGACCATCAATGTTCGCTTTAGACCACAAATGTACCCATCTAGCTCCCACTTATCATCAATGTACCCTATCAGCCCCCATTGACAACCACTTTACCACCAATGACCGTAAATACACCCCCACCCTCCTTTATTCATGTCATCTTAGCCCTGGGGATGCAGATGTCACCAGGCACCAACACATTAGCCACCACTAGGGATGAGCCGAAAACCCCCTGGTTTGGTTCACATCCAGAACATGCGAACAGGCAAAAGATTTGTTCGAACACGCGAACACTGTTAAAGTCTATGGGACACGAACATGAATAATCAAAAGTGCTCATTTTAAAGGCTTATATGCAAATTATTGTCATAAAAAGTGTTTGGGGACCTGGGTCCTGCTCCAGGGGACATGTATCAATGCAAAAAGAAGTTTTAAAAACGGCCATTTTTTCGGGAGCAGTGATTTTAATAATGCTTAAAGTCAAACAATAAAAGTGTAATATCCCTTTAAATTTCATACCTGGGGGGGTGTCTATAGTATGCCTGTAAAGGGGCGCATGTTTCCTGTGTTTAGAACAGTTTGACAGCAAAATGACATTTCTAAAGGAAAAAAAGTCATGTAAAAATACTATCGCTAGCGCCGGCTATAATGAATTGTCGGTCCGGCAATACACATAAAAGTTCATTGATAAAAACGGCATGGAATTTCCCCACAGGGGAACCCCAAACCAAAATTTTTTTAAAAATGCGTGAGGGTCCCCTTCAAAGTTCAAACCAGACCCTTCAGGTCTGGTATGGATTTTAAGGGGAACCCCGCGCCAAAATTAAAAAAATGGCGTGGGGTCCCCCCAAAAATCCATACCAGACCCTTATCCGTGCATGCAACCTGGCAGGCCGCAGGAAAAGAGGGAGGGACGAGAGAGCACCCCCCCTCCTGATCTGTACCAGGCCACATGCCCTCAACATTGGGAGGGTGCTTTGGGGTAACCCCCCAAAGCACCTTGTCCCCATGTTGATAGGGAGAAGGGCCTCATCCCCACAACCCTTGCCCGGTGGTTTGGGGGACTGCGGGCGGGGGGCTTATGGAAATCTGGAAGCCCCCTTCAACAAGGGGACCCCCAGATTCCACCCTCCCTGTGAATTGGTAATGGGGTACAAATGTACCCCTACCATTTCACAAAAAAAGTGTCAAAAAGGTTAAAAAACACTAGAGAAGGTTTTTGACAAGTCCTTTATTAATTTATTCTTCCATCTTCTTTCTTCTGGTCTTTCTTCGGTGATCTTCTTCTTCCTCCATCTTCTTCTTCTCCATCTTCTTCTTCCTCCGCTCTTCTTGTCCTGCATCTTCCTCTGGCTTCTTCTCCACTCCGTCCGCACGATCTGCCTTAGTGGGAGTCTTCCACCATGTGACGTTTCGGTTCCTCTGACACTTCTTATATAATGGAGGAAGGGGCCACCCAGTGACTCCGCCCTCCTCTGACGCATGGGGACTTTACGGGGATGTAAACGGGTGACCCCACCCCCTCTGACAACACGGGGAAAGCCAGAGGGAAGTCCCCGTGAAGTCCCCATGCGTCAGAGGAGGGCGGGGTCACCGGGTGGCCCCGCCCTCCGTTATATAAGAAGTGTCAGAAGAACTGAAGCGTCACATGGTGGAAGACTCCCACTGAGGTGGATCGTGTGTACGGAGCGGAGAAGAAGCCGGAGGAAGATGCGGGATGAGAAGAGCGAAGGAAGAAGAAGATGGAGAAGAAGAAGATGGAGGAAGAAGAAGAACACCGAAGGAAGACCAGAAGAAAGAAGATGGAAGAAGCGGAAAGAAGAAAAAATTAATAAAGGACTTGTCAAAAACAGTCTCTTGTGTTTTTTAACCTTTTGACACTTTTTTTGTGAAATGGTAGGGGTACATTTCTACCCCATTACAATTCACACAGGTGGGCCGGGATCTAGGGGTCCCCTTGTTAAAGGGGGCTCCAGATTCCGATAAGCCCCCCCACCCGCAGACCCTACAACCACTGGGCAAGGGTTGTGGGGATGAGACCCTTCTCCCCATCAACATTAGGACAAGGTGCTTTGAGGGGCTACCCCAAAGCACCCTCCCAATGTTGAGAGCATGTGGCCTGGTACGGTTCAGGAGGGGGGCCGCTCTCTCGTCCTCCCTTTTTTTCCTGCGGCCTGCCAGGTTGCATGCACGGATAAGGGTCTGGTATGGATTTTTGGGGGGACGCACACCATTTTTTTTTTATTTTGGCACGGAGTTCCCCTTAAAATCCATACCAGACCTGAAGGGTCTGGTATGGAAATTAGTGGGACCCCCACGCATTTTGTTTTTTTTATTTTGGTTCGGGGGTTCCCCTGTGGGGAAATTCCATGCCATTTTTATCCATGAACTTTTATGTGTATTGCCGGACCGACAATTCATTATAGTCGGCGCTAGTGGCCTAGTTTTTCATGACTTTTTTTCCTTTAGAAATGTCATTTTGCTGTCAGACTGTTCTAAACACGGGAAACATGCGCCCATGTACAGGCATACTATAGACACCCCCCAGGTACGAAATTTAAAGGAATATTACACTTTTATTGTTTTACTTTAAGCATTATTAAAATCACTGCTACCGAAAAAATGTCTATTTTTAAAACTTTTTTTTTTGCATTGATACATGTCCCTTGGGGCAGGAGCTAGGTCCCCAAACACTTTTTATGACAATACCATGCATATAAGCCTTTAAAATTAGCACTTTAGATTTCTCTCATAGACTTTTAAAGGGTATTCCGCGGCTTTCGAACACCACAAATTGTTCGCTGTTCGGCGAATGGGCAAACAGCCATTGTTCGAGTCAAACTCATGTTCGACCCGAACATAAAACCCATCCCTAGCCATCAATGACCACATACAGTACCTCACAAAAGTGAGTACTCCCCTCACATTTTTGTAAATATTTTATTATATTTTTTCATGTGACAACACTGAAGAAATGACACTTTGCTACAATGTAAAGTAGTGAGTGTACAGCTTGTATAACAGTGTAAATTTGCTGTCCCCTCAAAATAACTCAACACACAGCCATTAATGTCTAAACCGCTGGCAATAAAAGTGAGTACACCCCTAAGTGAAAATGTCCAAATTGGGCCCAAAGTGTCAATATTTTGTGCGGCCACCATTATTTTCTAGCACTGCCTTAACCCTCTTGGGCATGGAGTTCACCAGAGCTTCACAGGTTGCCACTGGAGTCCTCTTCCACTCCTCCATGATGACATCACGGAGCTGCAGGATGTTGGAGACCTTGCGCTCCTCCACTTTCCATTTGAGGATGCCCCACAGATGCTCAATAGGGTTTAGGTCTGGAGACATGCTTGGCCAGTCCATCACCTTTACCCTCAGCTTCTTTAGCAAGGCAGCGGTCATCTTGGAGGTGTGTCTGGGGTCGTTATCATGTTGGAATACTACCCTGTGGCCCAGTCTCCGAAGGGAGGGGATCATGCTCTGCTTCAGTATGTCAAAGTACATGTTGGCATTCATGGTTCCCTCAATGAACTGTAGCTCCCCAGTGCCCGCAGCACTCATGCAGCCCCAGACCATGACACTCCCACCACCATGCTTGACTGTAGGCAAGACACACTTGTCTTTGTACTCCTCACTAGGGATGGGCTTTATGTTCGGGCCGAATAGCGAACAATTTGGGGTGTTCGCGGCAAATTCGAAAGCCGCGGAACACCATTTAAAAGTCTATGGGAGAAATCAAAAGTGCTAATTTTAAAGGTTAATATGCAAGTTATTAAAGTAACAATCCGTGCAAACAACTGTAACCAATCCCCTAATTGCAAGCTGAACACTACAGGTAATCACATACGCCTGAAAGGTAACTGAAATAAAGGGGGTAAGTGCAGCTCAATTTAAAAATTGAATGAATTCCTCAAATTCAATCTGGGCAAGTCCACTTATAATATCCAGCTACAGAGGAAACAATCTTGCATGCAGTATCCTGTTGCACTTACCAAAGGAAGTGGACCTCTGCACAGCAGGGGTCAAACTCACGTGTATCCCCTGGGGGATGATGATACTCCTTGGTGATGTCACTGAAGAGGAACACTGTAGTTTAAGGATCCAAATATCAGAAGGGATGAGCCAGCCATCCAACACAGAGACCCCAGGGATGTGGACTTTCAAATCCAGATGAAAACCGTCCCAAATGTGGATAAAAAAATAGGAAAAGGGGGGCAGGAGGCGGAGCCTAGCGGAGCAGACATGCATTGTTAGAGCTCCACAACGCTGAGGAGAGAAGAGAAGGACAAAGCGGAGCCTGCAGGCTCAAAAGGTATCCATTTGAACCTTTTTGCCCCTGGGAACAAACTGTGAAAGTTTGGGCAGGAAATATGGTACTGGGAGGAAACCGTGGCAGAAATAAAAATCACCTCACAAAGAGCTCACAGGCACTCACTGCAGCTGAAGCAGCTCCAGTCACCTCACAATATACAGCATCAGGGCGCTCTCACAGACAGAAAATGTCACAGCAAGACTCTCCATTTGAGTCAGATACAGAACAAATCCTCTCACAAACTTCTCCACAAGCCTCCTCAGTATCCCCAGTAATATTATTACAATTTGAAAAGATGCTTCATAAGGCTTTAAAACAAACCTCAGACCAAATAACAAAAAGCCTAACCAAAGAAATAAGAGAGCTGGGAAACCGCACCGCAGCCTTAGAAATAAAAATGGATGAAATTGAAATTACAACCCAAGAAAATATAACAGAATTGGAACAATTAAAAAAAGAGAATTTAATACTTCAAACTAAGCTCGAAGATTACGAAAATAGAGCCAGACGTTCAAACTTGCGCATAAGGGGAATACCTGAAACTGTGACAGACCTGCAATCTACTATTACTGCTCTATTACAAGAACTAAAGCCAGATATCCCTATTGAACGTTTAGAACTGGACAGAGTACACAGAGCCCTCACAGCCAAAAAGAAAGATGGACCCCCACGTGATATAATCACAAAATTTCATTATTACAGAACGAAAGAACAAATACTAATTGCTGCAAGAGAAAAAAAGGAACTTAATTTTCAAGGACACAATTATCAAATTTTTGCTGACCTATCCCAACTTACTATTACTAAAAGACGATCCATGAAACCCCAACTAATGGAACTGCAACGCCACAACATTATGTATCAATGGGGCTTCCCCTTTTCAGTCAGATTTAACTACCAAGGTACAATTTACAGAAGCAGATCAGCAGATGAACTACAACAAACCCTTTTAAAATTAAATCTGACAGAACCCACAAGCAGCAACACTCCCACACGCAGAAGAATGGCATCATCTTCACCTTCAGGCAGCACCCAGAAAATTTCAGAACAAAATGGGAATCATCATTCTCACAAAAGAGGCTGTTATGCCACATCATCCATGGACCAAGAAGATTCAATGGACTGACATCCTAATTCCTGATATCTCTTCATTTATTATACTAAGAGATGGTTCTCTATAAAAAACCTGTATTTATAACTGAATGTAACTGCATTCTGATAGTCACACACTGTGTGGGATCATGTTACATTCCAGTTATATTTCTTATTACTTCTGATTCATATAGCCTTAGAATATATAGGTGAAATAAGGAAATTCTTGTTCAGTTATATATTTTCAGGTAATAACAATAGATTTATTACTTTTTAGGACAAATATGTTCAATAATCCAGAAGTAATGGAAGCTTTTTCTTTCTTTTCTTAAAACAAATATATTATTACCTAACTAGTTCCTAGAATTATGTTTTTGTTTATTCTAATCTGAAGCAATACAACCTCAATTTTATGAGTTAACATATCTAAACAGTTACATATGAATAAAATATGTAATTGTTTACTCTAAAAGGGTTAAAATCCCAAAATAATTCAAACTATCTTCATCAATACCAAAGTTATTAACAGTACCTTTCTAACTGAATTATTTAGCCTAGGGCAAGACTAACCATATACAACCACCCTGGAATAAATAATTTCAACAAAAACTATATTCTGCACTCCAATTAATGAAACATCATTTTGATGTCTTTTGGCATAGCACTTCTCTCCTGTAAGCGGAAGATCCGTGTACCCCCATTAGCCCTCCTCATTCTCCCAACCATATTATGTGGGAGTGTGACGAAGGCGCTTATTTCCCTGAGAGAGATATTTATTCTCTTTCACGGGTAAATTGTGATTACTTGCAAAAAATAATTTATACAATGTATCATCTAATCTCATATGTTTTTTGTTTACTCTTTACTCCAGAATTCACTGGTTTCTTTTCTATCTTTTCATCTCTTCAGTCCACACAGGTTGATCTGCGCAGTCAGCTCTGCATAACAAAAAGTAAGTCAAAACTATTTGATCTGTTGCCATGGCACCACTGAATATACTTTCCCTGAATGTTCAGGGAATAAATGACCCTCAAAAAAGGACCAAAGCCTTCCGTACTTTCCATAACAAGAAGGCTCACATAGTATGCCTCCAAGAAACACACTTCACCAAAGATTCTACTCCAAAATATATTTCTTCTTTTTATCAACAAATCTACACGGCTTCTGCCTGTACCAAGCAAAGGGGAACTCTAATTGCATTTCACCGATCCACACCATTCACCTTATCATCAGAAATTAAAGACCCAGAAGGTAGATACCTGATACTCATGGGTTATATAATGGATACAGCAATCACGGTGATTTCCTACTACGCTCCTAACAAACAGCCTACACCATTCCTCTCACATATATTACAAGTGATTAATACACACAAAATAGGAACAGTGATAATGTGTGGGGATTCGAACCAGGTCCTCCTCCCATTTCTAGATAAATCACCTTTTACACCATCCAAAATAACCTCTAGATTACCTTTTTCTCAACTTCTTTCCAAATACAATCTGGTAGATTCGTGGAGAGAAAGTAACCCAATGAAAAAGAAATTCACTTATTTCTTGCACCCTCATCAAACCTTCACCAGAATAGATCATATTTTTCTAACAATAGGGATGATACCAGAAATTATTGCATCAGATATAATTCCGATTCTGTGGTCTGACCATAATGCAGTATACACTACCATAGCCTCAGCCATACCAAAAGCGCATGACCCAACGTGGTACTTACCAGACATAATGCTCAAACACCCACTACATCAGATGGCCATTGAACAAGCTTTAAAGGAATACATATCAATTAATAATACAACAGACATCTCCCCAATAACACTGTGGGAAGCTCATAAGCCTGTCTTGCGTGGTACAATACAAAGACAAATGGCACTATTTAAACGGGAACGCAAAAATCTAGCAAAAAAACTAGAACTCAATTTTAATGCAGCCTACATATCATTTCAAGATAATCCATCTCAGAGTACAAAATCTCATCTGGAAAAATCTAGATTGGAATACGATCTATTTCTCACTGAGTCAGTTGATAAATCCCTCAAACGCTCCAAACACAATTTCTACATGAATACAAACAAACCAGGTACATATTTGGCTCGGGCATTAAATTCAACTAACAAATCTTTCAAACCAATACGTTTGAAATTATCAAAAAATGTTTACACTTGTAATCCAGTTAAAATAGTCCATAAATTTCACTCACATCTCGCAACTTTATACAAGACAAACAATGAATTTAATCCTACAGAGGCTGAATCCTTCTTCTCAAAAATAACCTTACCTGAGTTATCTCAGAATCAAAAAAGCAGTTTGGATGAGCCTATAACTATAGATGAAGTTGCTAACGCCATAAAATACCTAAAACTTAACAAAAGACCAGGCCCAGACGGCTACTCGGCTTTATACTATAAAACATTCTCAGAAATACTCTCTCCCATTCTCACTGAAACTTTTAACAAACTTCTAGATGGACATTCTTTTCGGCAAGAAACACTAATGGCAATTGTTTGTATGATCCCAAAACCCCTTTCTGATGATACTTCCTGTGTGAATTATCGGCCTATCTCTCTGTTAAACCTCAATATTAAATTATTAGCAAAAATAATAGCAAAACGCCTCAATAGCATTGTAGGAAAATTAATACATAGAGATCAAGTAGGCTTCATGCCAAATAGACAGGCAGGCGATAATATACGCAGGGCAGTGTTATTGGCACATATTGCTAAAAAACGGAAAATCCCTTTATGTTTTCTATCTCTCGATATTAAGAGGGCATTTGACACAGTATCCTGGCAATATATGCAATATTCATTACAAAAATGGGGTTTTGGACCCCACTTTTTAACATGGATCAAAGCATTATATAATAAACCCAAAGCCTATATAAAATATGCTGGATACAAATCTGAAGCCGAAAGAGCTACCCGACAGGGTTGCCCATTATCTCCCTTATTATTTGCCCTTATACTCAAACCCATGGCCCAATACATCAGAACAAACCAAACTATAACTGGCATTGAAGTAGGAGGTATTACACACAAACTATGTATATTTGCAGACGATATATTACTTTTTCTATCATCACCACAGGTCTCTGGTCCTAACTTAATACCAGCTCTTGATGGATTTGCAGCCCTATCCGGCCTTATGATTAATTCTAAGAAATGCCTAGTGCTTAATATTTCACTCACAAACATGGAATTGATCCCGGCTAGGGCTGCACTCTCATTCACATGGGCAGAAAAATCAATCCCATATCTTGGAATTCATTTAACAGCATCTCATTCTGACTTATTCTCAACCAATTATCCTCCTGTAATAAGACAGATCACAAATCTAATAAAACAATGGTCGCAACTTCCTTTATCCTGGATAGGGAAGATTAATGCAATCAAAATGACTATTCTACCCAAATTGCTTTATCTATTCAGAGTCCTCCCTATTCCAATTCCTTCCTATTTTTTGAGAATAGTACAAAAAAGAGCAACTTCGTTTATATGGAGCTCTTCTAAACCACGTATACCTATACACACACTACATCTTCCCAAAAATAAAGGAGGCCTGGGATACCCTAATTTTACTAACTACTACAGAGCAGCACATTTGGCCAGTCTGTCCAAATACCATGCAAAACAGGAAATCCCATTATGGGTATTTATAGAGGCTTCAGAAAATGACCCTCTATTAATATCAAATTTATTATGGCTTGATCCTAAAGACCGCTTTAAAATTCATAATCCCATAACTAAACACTTCTTATCTCTCTGGGATAAACTAAAAACCAAATATCAGTTACAATCTCCACACAATCCTCTCCTTTCTTTTATCAGAAATCCGGCCTTTTATCCGGCATGGATCTACCCAAATTCTTTTAAAGCTTGGACAACATCAGGCATTCAGACACTAAATGACTTCATAGCATCTAAATCATTCCTTTCATTCCCATCGCTTAGAGAAAAATATGATCTACCAAACTCTGAGATATTTAGATATCTCCAAATCAAAAATTTCTATACACCATTCCTAAAGGGGGATACACCATTATCCCAATTATCCATTTTTGAATCAATCTGTACAAAAGATCCATTTGCTAAAGGTACAATTTCATCACTTTATAATCAATTATATGGAGTAGCAAATCTTAATAGACCCTCTTACGTTCAGAGGTGGGAGGAGGACCTGGGACGAACTTTAGAAGACACGGACTGGTCTAACATATGGCTCACATCTAAGTCATCTTCACCCAACATCTTAGCACTGGAGACAAATTATAAAGTCCTAACTCGCTGGTACCTTGTACCCGCTAGAGTGGCAAAATATTCACCTAATACCTCAGCTCTTTGTTTTCGAGGATGCCCAGAAATAGGCACATATTTACACATATGGTGGACGTGCCCAGTAATCCAAACCTTCTGGAAGGAAGTCTTCGTGATTGCATCTAAAATATTTAAAAAAATAATACAACCAGATCCATATTTAACTTTACTTAATCTAAAACCGGAATGGTTAACACTCTCTCAATTCAAACTTATGATCCAACTAATAACGGCTGCAAAACAAACAGTGGCCAAGGCATGGAAATCTCTTACATTGGTACTAGCAGAAACAATTCACAGAATGAATAATACAATGTCCCATGCTAAGATGGTAGCCATCGATCAAAATCAAATTCCAAAATTTGAAAAACTTTGGCATCCTTGGATAAAACAACAGTTCCTGTCAAACTTCAATGACTCTGTCCTGTTGCCATGGTAACAGATTAAATGACTTACAGAGACACCCATTCTAAGGCTTCAAAGAGAACTAAAAAGAATAATAAACTGACGAGCGGGACAACCTTGTGGACCATACTTCTACCTTTCAACCCTTTTTCTTCTTTCTCTTTCCTTTTCTCCACCTTACGTTTAAAGCTCATTATCAGAATTTATTTGACCTATATACACTCTACTTGTAAACAATATGTATAGTAGGTATAAATCATTTAAATACCTACAAAAGTAACTAAGGAAATGATATATATCTTTAATTTAGGTTTACGTGAACCCAATGTTTAATATTTGAAATTTCATGATATTTACCTATATAAACCCTACTGTAAAACAATGAGCTTACTTTATAGATCCTTGTAAACTTACTTTATGTATCTTTATAACATTGTATACTCAATAAACTTCTTTTGACAAGGAAAAAAATAGGAAAAAACGTTCTAAGAGTAATCCGTTTAATGAAAAAGAGTTCAATCAAATATCATAGAAAGCAGGCGCTCATCAGCGCTAATGGTGTCAAGTTTAAAAAGTCGGACTGCAGTACAATGCAGTACCGACACACACAGTCCGGCAGCGGGTGACGTCCGCAACGTAGCTCCTCCCCCCGTATGCGGCGTTACATCCTATTGGACTTCGTCAGCGAGGGATGGAGCCTAACAGTCACCCGGCGGCCTTTATGGAGAACGGACGGTGTTTCATTGGGCTACGGCATGCACGGAATTCAAAAGATTCCTTAGCAACCGGACCATCACAACAACCAGTCCTATATACAAACAAAAGTCAAACTCTATATAGATACTAAGTTGCGGAACCGGAAGTTTAAATAATAAACCTCATTCAACACGGGGACACCACCACAAGGGAAAAATAATTCACCCATACAATGAAAATTTTAAAATTAATATATATATATCCCAAAAGGGTAAATATATAAATAGGATTAAATGCTAAAAATACAGTGTAAACCAATAAAAATAACGGAAATGATCTCCCGCTGCCATCTCTGTGTGTATTACAAACGAACATACAAAGAATAACAAAAATATACAAAAAGATAAAAAAATAATTACCTAATAATTACCTAAAAGACACTAAACATATTATTCAAATTTTGGAAAATATCACCTGTAAAGAAAATAGTCTTCTAGTCACGGCTGACGTGAGCTCACTATACACCATCATAAGGCATGAGGATGCTCTTGCTTCTGTGCAGTGGGCTCTTAATGGATCTTCTCTTCCTCCCCTTCTAAAGGATTTTCTTTTGAAGGCTTTAGATTTCTGCCTATCCAGAAATTATTTCTGGTATGGAGGAAGATTTTTTCTCCAAACACTTGGAGTTGCCATGGGCGCTCGCTTTGCGCTTAGTGTTGCTAACATCTTCATGGCATTATGGGAAGAGGAGGTTGTCTTTGGTAGCCGACCGACTCAGCTGGTCTGCTACCAAAGATATATGGACGATCTGATTATGATTTGGGAGGGTGATCTTATCAGCCTTATCAGCCTTTTATGTCCAAACTTAATGGCAATAGTAAGGGGATCCATTTATCTTGGAATGCTTTTTTGGATCTGGAAATATTTAAACAGGGTGATAAGTATATGACAAAAAATTTTTTTAAGCCCACAGATAGGAACAGTTTTATACCACTAGATAGCTGTCATCATCATTCCTGGTTATATAATGTTCCTGGAGGACAGTTTATCCGTTTAAGAAGAAACTGTGCCCTAGATTCAGATTACTTCTCCCAAGCTGAAGTTCTGGCCAACTGCTTTTTACATAAGGGTTACGAGGAGGAGCATATAAGAAGCGATTTAGCCACCGTTGGCAGCCTTGAACGTGCTTCTCTAGTTGTTGATTCAGTTAATAACAAGAAATCCAAGGGTGATTTTAAATACAAAATTATCCTTGATTACAATATTCAACACAAAAAATTTGAGAGGATAATTCTTAAACATTGGGATATCCTCAAAAAAGATAGCATTTTGGGTACAGTATTCCCCCCCATCCCAAATTTGTTTACCGTAAACCCCCCACGTTGAGAGACATTTTAGCACCTAGTATGGTGGATCCCCCTGCAACCAAGAAGGAAAATCGGATTTTCAATTTCCTGACAGGCTTTTATGCCTGTGGGAGATGTCAGGCCTGCAAGCCATGTAGGGGGAATATCAAGAGAAGGAAAGACTTCACAGCGTCAGCTACTAATAAATATTATCAGATTAAACATTTCATAATGTGTAACACAGTAGGGGTCGTTTACATGTTGGAATGCGACTGCGGACTCCAATACATAGGTAGGACTTCAAGACCTATGGGAGTCCGCATTGCCGAATATGTGAACAATATTAAGAGAGGACTTATTACACACAACGTTTCTAAACATTTTAGGATGTTTCATGATCGCAATCCCAGATGTTTAAAATTTTGGGGCATAGAAAAAGTGAATCCACATTGGAGGGGGGGTAACTTCATCAGGCAACTGAGCCAGCGTGAATCCATGTGGATTCATGAGACTCAGGTTCTGATCCCCAATGGGTTAAATGTGGAATTCGATCTAAATTGCTTTATATCAAATAAATAGTTCTATGTGGGTTATATCCAGATGGGGTATTTTAATTACTATTACTATTTTTTTATCTTTTTGTATTTTTTTGTTATTCTTCGTATGTTCGTTTGTAATACACACAGAGATGGCAGCAGGAGATCATTTCCGTTTTTTTTATTGGTTTACACTGTATTTTTAGCATTTAATCCTATTTATATATTTACCCTTTTGGGATATATATATATTAATTTTTAAATTTTCATTGTATGGGTGAATTAATTTCCCTTGTGGTGGTGTCCCCGTGTTGAATGAGGTTTATTATTTAAACTTCCGGTTCCGCAACTTAGTATCTATATAGAGTTTGACTTTTGTTTGTATATAGGACTGGTTGTTGTGATGGTCCGGTTGCTAAGGAATCTTTTGAATTCCGTGCATGCCGTAGCCCAATGAAACACCG
This sequence comes from Aquarana catesbeiana, assembly GCF_042186555.1. NCBI lineage: Eukaryota > Metazoa > Chordata > Amphibia > Anura > Ranidae > Aquarana > Aquarana catesbeiana. Next base: position 3,417,526 of record NC_133327.1, on the reverse strand, counting down.
TCCGTTCTCCATAAAGGCCGCCGGGTGACTGTTAGGCTCCATCCCTCGCTGACGAAGTCCAATAGGATGTAACGCCGCATACGGGGGGAGGAGCTACGTTGCGGACGTCACCCGCTGCCGGACTGTGTGTGTCGGTACTGCATTGTACTGCAGTCCGACTTTTTAAACTTGATACCATTAGCGCTGATGAGCCCTTGCTTTCTATGATATTTGATTGAACTCTTTTTCATTAAACGGATTACTCTTAGAAAGTTTTTTCCAATTTTTTATCCACATTTGGAACGGTTTTCATCTGGATTTGAAAGTCCACATCCCTGGGGTCTCTGTATTGGATGGCTGGCTCATCCCTTCTGATATTTAGATCCTTAAACTACAGTGTTCCTCTTCAGTGACATCACCAAGGAGCATCATCATCCCCCAGGGGATACACGTGAGTTTGACCCCTGCTGTGCAGAGGTCCACTTCCTTTGGTAAGTGCAACAGGATACTGCATGCAAGATTGTTTCCTCTGTAGCTGGATATTATAAGTGGACTTGCCCAGATTGAATATTGAGGAATTCATTCAATTTTTAAATTGCGCTGCACTTACCCCCTTTATTTCAATATGCAAGTTATTGTCTTAAAAAGTGTTTGGGGTCCTGGGTCCTGCCCCAGGGGACATGTATCAATGCAAAAAAAACATTTTTTAAACTTACTTTTTTTGGGAGCAGTGATTTTAATAATGCTTAAAGTAAAACAAAAAAAGTGTAATATTCCTTTAAATTTCGTAACTGGGGGGTGTCTATAGTATGCCTGTAAAGTGGCGCATGTTTCCTGTGTTTAGAACAGTCCGAGAGCAAAATGACATTTCTAAAGGAAAAAAAGTCATTTAGAAGTACTCTCGGATATAATTAATTTTCGGTGCGGCAATACACATAAGAGTTCATGATAAAAACGGCATGGGATTCTCTCACAGGAGGACCCCGAACCAAAATTAAAAAAAAAATGTGTGGGGATCCCCCCAAATTCCATACCAGGCCCTTCAGGTATGGTATGGATATTAAGGGGAACCCCGCTTTAATTTTTTTTTTTAAATGGCGTGGGGGTCCCCCTCAAAATCCATACCAGACCCTTCAGGTCTGGTATGGATTTTAAGGGGAACCTCGAGCCAAAATTTTTTAAAAATGGTGTGGGGTCCCCCCAAAAATCCATACCAGACCCTCATCCGAGCACGCAACCTGGCAGGCCGCAGGAAAAGAGGGAGGGACGAGAGATGACCGGCCTCTCAGGGGACAGCTCTTTTATAACTGAGGGCGGAGCCACACGTTGATGTAACCGAGTGACTCCGCCCCCTCTGACGCTACAGGGAAGCCATAGGGATGTACCCATGCATCAGAGGGGGCGGGGTCACCCGGCAACATCATTGCGTGGCCCCACCCTCAGTTATAAAAGAGCTGTCACTTGAGAGTCCGGTCATTACGGCAGATCGTAGGCAGCGTGCGGCTTTTTTTTTTCTTTCGGTCCATCGGAGCGAGAGAAGAAGAAGAAGACTTTGTGGGACAATTTTATTTTTTAATTCTTTTAATAAAGGACTTGTCCCAAGGCGTGTATTGTCTTTTTTTTACCATTTTCACACATTTATTGTGAAATGGTAGGGGTACATTTGTACCCGTTACCATTTCACACGGGGGGTGCCAGGATCTAGGGGTCCCCTTGTTAAAGGGGACTTCCAGATTTTGATAAGCCCCCCATCCGCAGACCCCCACAACCACCGGGCAAGGGTTGTGGGGATGAGGCCCTTCTCCCCATCAACATGGGGACAAGGTGCTTTGGAGGGCTACCCCAAAGCACCCTCCCAATGTTGAGGGCATGTGTCCTGGTTTGGTTCAGGAGGGGGGGCACTCTCTCGTCCCCCCTCTTTTCCTGTGGCCTGCCAGGTTGTGTGCTTGGATAAGAGTCTGGTATGGATTTTTGGGGGGCCCCACACCATTTTTTTTTAATTTTGGCGCGGGGTTCCCCTTAAAATCCATACCAGACCTTAAGGGTCTGGTATGGATTTTGAGGGGAACCCCCACACCATTTTTTTTTTAAATTTTGGCACGGGGTTCCCATTAATACCCATACAAGACCTGAAGGGCCTGGTATGGAATTTGGGGGGACCCCCACGCATTTTTTTTTTAAATTTCGGGTCGGGGTTCCCCTGTGGGGGAATCCCATGCCATTTTTATCAATGAACTTTTATGTGTATTGCCGGACCGACAATTCATTATAGCCGCGAGTACTTTTAAATGATTTTTTACCTTTAGAAATGTCATTTTGCTCTTGGACTATTCTAAACACGGGAAACATGAGCCACTTTACAGGCATATTATAGACACCCCCCAGGTATGAAATTTCAAGGAATATTATACGTTTATTGTTTTTATTTAAGCATTATTAAAATCACTGCTCCCGAAAAAACATCCGTTTTTAAAACTTTGTTTTGCATTGATACATGTCCCCTGGGGCAGGACCCAGGTCCCCCAACACTTTTTAAGACAATAACTTGCATATAAGCCTTTAAAATTAGCACTTTTGATTTTTAATGTTCGTGTCCCATAGACTTTAACGGTGTTCGAACAAATTTTTTGCCTGTTCGCATGTTCTGCTGCAAACCGAACCGGGGGGTGTTCAGCTCATCCCTACTCCTCACCTGATTGCCACCATACACACTTGACACCATCTGAACCAGATACATTTATCTCATCAGACCACAGGACATGGTTGCAGTAATCCATGTCCTTATGCCGCGTACACACAGTCTGACTTTCCGGCATACTTAGTCCAGCGGACCAGGGTCCGCCGCACAATCCGACCGTGTGTAGGCTCCGGCGGACTTTTTTTGACGGAAAGCCCGTTCGTCTGCATGCGTCTGTATGCTGGTCCGACGGACCAGATACGACGCAAGGGCAGAGTACTGCATCTCGCGCTCGCTGCAATAAGAAAAACAAATTTTCCTATTGCGGCGAGTGCGGGGCATCCCAGGCCCTTAGGTCTGGCATGGATTTTAAGGGGAAAATCCATAACAGACCCCGATCCGAGCCCTGTGACGGCATAAGGGGGCATGGTCAACATCACCCGGTAGACCACGCCCCCTTATGCCGTCACAGTACCAGCATGCCCAGGGACTGTGACAGCATAAGGGGGCGGGGTCTCCGCCTATATAAGTCACATCGGAGCTCTCAGAGACCATCGTGTCAACATGGGAAGAAGAGAAGAGAGAAGAAGCCCAGAAGCCCAGAGGCCAGAAGTCCGGACCTCCGCTGGCAAGAGAGCGGCATGAAGACAGCGGAGGAGACGGCCGAAGAACTGGAACACCGGGAGAAGAGGACAGAGAGAGCGGAGAAGAACCAACCGGACGCCGGGAGAAGAGGAACCGGAGGGACCCCCGAAGTCGGAAGAAGACCCGGAGCTGTTTAATAAATTACTTCAAAAACCTGTGTTGTGTGTTTTATTATTGACACTTTTTCCCTAGGTGAATGGGTAGGAGTACCATGTACCCCATACTCACTCACATAGGGTGGGGGGCCGGGATCTGGGGGCCCTCTTATTATAGGGGGCTCCTGGATTCCGATAAGCCCCCCGCCCGCAGACCCCGACAACCAATGGCCAGGGTTGTCGGGAAAAGGCCCTTGTCTTCATCAACATGGGCCCCCCTCCCCCAAAGCACCCACCCCCCCATGTTGAGGGCATGTGGCCTGGTACGGTTCAGGGGGGGGGGGGGCGATCGCTCGTCCCCACCCTCTTTCCTGACCGGCCAGGCTGCATGCTCGGATCGGGGTCTGGTATGGATTTTGGGGTTCCCCTTAAAATCCAAGCCAGACCTAAGTGCCTGGGATGCCCCACGACGGGGCATGCAAGGTGTCAATCTCGCCGATAAAAGCGGCGAGATTGACTTCCTTTTCTAGTCCCATCGTACCCGAGTCACGTTCAAAATGAAAGGACTTGGCTGTGTGTGGGCTAATCCGTTTATTATGAAAGTCCGCCATAACTCCAGCGAAAGTCCGTCGGAAAGACTGGCGGACCTAGCCTGCCGGAAAGTCCAGTCGTGTGTAGGCAAGTCCGTCCGTTAAAAAGTCCGGGGGTAGTCCGCCGAAAAGTCCGGCGGAAAGACCGTCGGACCAAGTCTGCTGAAAAGTCCGCTCGTGTGTATGCAGCATTAGTCTGCTTGTCTTCAACAAACTGTTCGCTGGCTTTCTTGTGCATCATCTTTAGATGAGGCTTTCTTCTGGGATGACAGCCATGCAGACCAATTTGATGCAGTGTGCAGCGTATGGTCTGAGCACTGACAGGCTGACCCCCACCCCTTCAACCTCTGCAGCAATGCTGGCAGCACTCATACGTCTATGTCCCAAAGACAACCTCTGGATATGACGCTCAGCGCATGCACTCAGCTTCTTTGGTTGACCATGGCGAGGCCTATTCTGAGTGGAACTTGTCCTGTTAAAACGCTGTATGGTCTTGGCTACCATGCTGCAGCTCAGTTTCAGGGTCTTGGCAATCTTCTTATAGCCTAGGCTATCTTTATGTAGAGCAACAATTCTTTTTTTCAGATCCTCAGAGAGTTCTTTGCCATGAGATGCCATGCTGAACTTCCAGTGACCAGTATGAGAGAGTGAGAGCGATAACACCAAATTTAATACACCTGCTCCCCATTCACACCTGAGACCTTTTAACACTAACAAGGAGGAGGGGAGGGAAAGTGGCTAATTGGGCCCAATTTGGACATTTTCACTTAGGGGGTGTACTCACTTTTGTTGCCAGCGGTTTAGACATTAATAGCTGTGTAGCGCATAAGGAAATTTAAACTAAAAGAAACATTAATTGTCCATATAAAAGCTAGTTCCGGATAAAATTCTGCAATTCCTCCAGTGAGAATCGTGACATGCAATAGCTTGTAGGGTGACTGTAGTGAAATGGACCTCCACCTTCGGTAGCACAAGCCGCTCACCTCAACAGATGGACCCCTGAATGAATCAGTCAGGTCAACTCAGCAGTTCCCTCATAGGGATAAAGACAGGAGATGGTATGTGCAGATCTCGGTCAAACTTCAACAACAGATACTCTTGCAGTCATGACATGTAAAATATATAGAGGAGATCTAGTGCTCTCTGTAAATCACTCAAGATCTTTTATTCAAAAGTAGATAAAAAACACACTTACAAACATTGCACTGTACCCCAGTGCACAGGACAACAGCATGTGAGGATGGATGATCCACATCGAATGGACGAGCGGAGCGTGGGTGACGTCACGATCCAGACACGTGGGAGGTGCTGGATCGTGACGTCACCCGCGCTCCGCTCGTCCATTCGATGTGGATCATCCATCCTCACATGCTGTTGTCCTGTGCACTGGGGTACAGTGCGATGTTTGTAAGTGTGTTTTTTATCTTGCAAAATAATAGTATATATAAACAATACAAGTAAACATACACTACAAACAGCGCTATTGTTGAGCAAAAACATATATATAAATATCATGCGGCCAACTACGCACAAAAGTGATTACACAGAGAGGTACAGAGTCTGTGAGTTGATCAGGAAAATGTCCATAAGTGATAATACAGCTGAATCGCAGTGTGCACCTTCCACCGGTCAGTAGGATTTCACCCTGTGTTGACACCCTCCCCCTAGGGGGTCAAACTCACCAGAACTGCAAGTTAAATAAGCCTCCAAGAGAAGAAGATCTCCTAATCACACCTCTCTCAGCACCACTCCAAGGGGTTCAGGGGGGGGTCACAACACCAAATAAATAGATAACAAAGAAAAAAAGTGCACATAGCGTAATTCTATTTATTTAGATGAACCCCACAATCTTCACAAAATACCCCTCAACCAATATACGTACAAAAAAGAACAGTCAATCAAGCAGATAGAAGTATTGCATATCACCGTTCCGAAGATCAGCCGACTCAGTAACCAAAGGAGCAAAACACTTCCTGGTTGTGGATCCAGGCTGTGGTGGAGCGCATACCTCACTTCCGGCGTCGTGTAAGCCACGCCCTGACGCATTTCGTCATATCCTGACTTCGACAGAGGTCATATCGACAGAGGTCATATCCTGACTTCGAAGTCAGGATATGACGAAACGCGTCAGGGCGTGGCTTACACGACGCCGGAAGTGAGGTATGCGCTCCACCACAGCCTGGATCCACAACCAGGAAGTGTTTTGCTCCTTTGGTTACTGAGCCGGCTGATCTTCGGAACGGTGATATGCAATACTTCTATCTGCTTGATTGACTGTTCTTTTTTGTACGTATATTGGTTGAGGGGTATTTTGTGAAGATTGTGGGGTTCATCTAAATAAATAGAATTACGCTATGTGCACTTTTTTTCTTTGTTATCTATTTATTTGGTGTTGTGACCCCCCCCTGAACCCCTTGGAGTGGTGCTGAGAGAGATGTGATTAGGAGATCTTCTTCTCTTGGAGGCTTATTTAACTTGCAGTTCTGGTGAGTTTGACCCCCTAGGGGGAGAGTGTCAACACAGGGTGAAATCCTACTGACCGGTGGAAGGTGCACACTGCGATTCAGCTGTATTATCACTTATGGACATTTTCCTGATCACCTCACAGACTCTGTACCTCTCTGTGTAATCACTTTTGTGCGTAGTTGGCCGCATGATATTTATATATATGTTTTTGCTCAACAATAGCGCTGTTTGTAGTGTATGTTTACTTGTATTGTTTATATATACTATTATTTTGCAATTTTATGATCTTTTAAACGGCTGCTGTCTCTTTGGTCACTCAGTGTAGAAACTGAGTGTTTTTACCTCCCTCATTCTCTAGTTCTGCTCTCTTAATTTTGGACGCTGACCTATCCTTCTGGCGCTAAGTGGTGTGCTGCAGGCCCGAGCAGACCTCTTCTTTGTTTGTGTTTTTTATCTACTTTTGAATAAAAGATCTTGAGTGATTTACAGAGAGCACTAGATCTCCTCTATATATTTTACATGTCATGACTGCAAGAGTATCTGTTGTTGAAGTTTGACCGAGATCTGCACATACCATCTCCTGTCTTTATCCCTATGAGGGAACTGCTGAGTTGACCTGACTGATTCATTCAGGGGTCCATCTGTTGAGGTGAGCGGCTTGTGCTACCGAAGGTGGAGGTCCATTTCACTACAGTCACCCTACAAGCTATTGCATGTCACGATTCTCACTGGAGGAATTGCAGAATTTTATCCGGAACTAGCTTTTATATGGACAATTAATGTTTCTTTTAGTTTAAATTTCCTTATGCGCTGTACTGCTTTTTTCTTTATTTCTGTTTATGGGATTTGATATATTTACCCTCAGTACTTTAGCAGCTTAGAGTTAGGTTACAAGGTTTGCGCTGGTCGATTCTGTCTATATTAATGGCTGTATGTTGAGTTATTTTGAGGGGACAGCAAATTTACACTGTTATACAAGCTGTACACACTACTTTACATTGTAGCAAAGTGTCATTTCTTTAGTGTTGTCACATTTGTGAGATACTTTATGTACCCATCTGGCTTCTACTGACCATCAATGCTCACTTTAGCCACCACCGACCACAAATGTACCCATCTGGCCCCCACTGACTACCAATGTACCCAATCAGACCCCATTGTCAATTGCTTTACCACTGACGACCATAAATATACCCCACCATCCTTTATTCATGTCCTCTTAGCCCTATCTGCCCCCACTGATGACCACTGTACCCTCTCAACCCTTGTTGATCTTCAATGCACCACTCTTGCCCCCACTGATCACCATGGAGCTCTCTAAGTCCCTGCTACCTTTTTTTCCTCAGTGGCTCCTTCTGACCACCATGTTATCCTTCAGGCCTTCTGACCTCCAATATGACCCTCCAGCCCCCATTGACACCAATTCTTTTTTTTTCTTATTTCTCCATGGCCTCCTCTGACCACCAATATCAGGACACTCTTCTTTCCATGGAAACTGACATCTGACATTTTTTTCCCTCATATTGACCACCGGAAATGTTCTTTCCAATAGCTATTAATAATGTCCCCAGTGGGACACAGACAGCAAAAACTAAACCGACGCAGGTTTTATCCTTTCCCTGCTCTGTTCAAAATTAAGAATAAAGTTTTGGCCATACACACTCTTAGAATTATCTCCTATGACTATTAGCTCCATCCAGTAGCTGTAATGTGGAATTTGCCTCAAATACCACATTAAACACTTGACCTCTGGAAGGTTTTACCCCCGTTCATGACTAGGCCATTTTTTGCTATTCGGCACTGCGCTACTTTAACTAGCAATTGCGCCATCATGCAACACTGTACCCAAATTAAATGGATACATTTTTTTTCACACAAAACAGAGCTGGTGTTTTGGTGGTATTTGATCACCCCTGGGGCTTTTTTTTATTATATAAACAAAAAAAAAGACTGAAAATGTTGAAAAAAAAAAAACAATGCTTTTTACTTTCTGCTATAAAACAAAATATATATATATATATATATTCTACAAAAATTTAGGCCAATATGTATTCTGCTACTTATCTTTAGTAAAAAAAAAATTACACCCGGCATGCAGGACAAGAGAAGTGGTACTGTGCAGAGCCCAGTAATACAGAATAAGAGCAGATACTGAGAATTACACTTGGCATTGGCATACAGAACAAGAGAAGTGGACCTCTGCTGGGTTAGCCCCCCCATATCAAAATTTTTGAAAAAATCTTATGCAGTTTGTTAGATCTTTGTTAGATCAGGTTAGATCAACCGTTGTTTGCGTTAGATCTCACACAGAAGAAGTGATATTAACAGTTATTTGCTGGGGGGGCTAACCCGTCATCAGCCCCCCCTTATCAAAAAATTGACCAAACAGTTAGCTATTTTGGAAGTAATTTGTTAGATCCGGTATGATCAAGTGTTTTTAACGTTAGATCTCACATAATTAGAGACTTATTAAGTGATTAATGAGGGGGGGGGCTGGCCCCCCCTTATCAAATTTTCGGCCCAAAAATCATTCAGGCTAATAGACATTCGTTAGATCTGGTAAGATCAAGTGGTTTTAACATTAGATCTCACATTATTTCAGAGATATTCCACATCAAAATAGAGATATTAGGTGGTACATATGGACGGCTGGCCCCCCCTTATCAAATTTTCGGGCCAAAAATCATTCAGGCTAATAGATATTTGTTAGATCCGGTATGATCAAGTGTTTTTAACGTTATATCTCACATAATTAGAGACTTATTAAGTGATTAATGAGGGGGGGCTGGCCCCCCCTTATCAAATTTTCATTCAGGCTAATAGATATTTGTTAGATCCGGTAAGATCAAGTGGTTTTAACGTTAGATCTCACATCATTTCAGAGATTTCATATTCTTTGCCAATAACAACATCCAAGTTAGTAGATAATTGTTAGATGAAGTTATTATTGCATTAAACCTAGCATGCACATGGCAGAAATCAGTAATAATCGCAATGTAAGTAGGGATAAAAAGCTTGTTGCAGTTTGATCAGTGAGATGTTTTATTTAATCTATGATAAATACATAACGGTTCGTTATTTTATATGAGAAGTTAGGCCCCTGTGGCAGTAGCTTAAAATTAAATCTAAATTGTGGGCACAACTGGAACAGGCCCAGACTGACATTCTGCTGCCAGGGGCTCTGTGGTGCTATGACCAACTACCGCCTGTGCTGAAGTCACACCCCATAATGGGTACGACACTCCGCATATACTCCCAGGTCAGCACACAGAACCGGCTGAGCTTTCTGCTCAGATACAACATGTCCTCAGATTTTCGTTGAAATCATCGGTTTGTACGAAAATTAAAGAGACCAACTATAAACTGTTAACAAGGTGGTACCTCACCCTGCAACTACTGACCAATGTTGGAGATGCCAGGGGGATGGAGGAACACGACTTCACATATTTTGGTCGTGCCCTAAATTGATCCACTTCTGGGAGACAGATAAACCACGCAAAAATTTACGGAATACAAGGTTCCTGGTGATCCAGCTTTTTCCTGCTACATGTCTCCTCCATCTGAGCCAAACTCTATAAAAACTCCATTCCAAATGAGATGGAAGATCTAGTACTCACTGCACAACACCAACAGGAAAAATACTCTAAAACTTGGGGACTATGGAACCAGTTTGATGTTTCCGCAGAGGGTACTGCCCTTCTTGGGACTTAATGTCACAGATAAGTTCCGGAGCCCGTTCACCATAGTTATCCTGAACCAATGCCATTTCACCCCCCCCCCAGCCTTACTCCCCCCCCTTCTCTCCTCTTACCTTTTCCATCCTTTTTTCCTTACCTTCTTTGATTATTGAAAATGAGAAAATAGTTTTGGGCAACAGCGGGTCTTGCTCCACAGCCCATTTTCCATCTTTAATAAAAACTGATAGGCCAGGAGGTAAGCAGCCTTTTGAGCAGTGTGCCGAAAAATGTTTTCAAAGAAATTGAGCGTGCCGATTTTATAACAAAAAAAGTCAACTTCACAATCTCAATCATGAAAAGGATTTTTTATAAAGTAAATGCGGTAAACTACTTTAGTAGTGAGAAATTAACATCCTGCACACTCAACTGCCCCACCACTGTAACCCCCTGCACATCTGCCCCACCACCGTACCCCCATGCTCTTCTGTCTCACTGCTGAACCATCTTCTCATCTGTCCTAACACTGAACTTATCTGCTCATCTGTCCAACCTCTCTAACCCCCTTTCTCATCTGCCCCACCACTGTAAACCCCTTTCTCATCTGCCCCACCACTGTACCTCCCGCACATCTGTTCCACCTCTGTTCCCCCTGCTCATCTTCCCCACCTCTGTAACCCCCTTTCTCATCTGCCCCACCACTGTACCTCCTGCACATCTGTTCCACCTCTGTTCCCCCTGCTCATCTTCCCCACCTCTGTAACCCCCTTTCTCATCTGCCCCACCACTGTAACCCCCTTTCTCATCTGCCCCACCTCTGTAACCCCCCTTCTCCTCTGCCCCACCACTGTAACCCCCTTTCTCTTCTGCCCCATCACTGTACCTCCTGCACATCTGTCTCACCTCTGTTCCCCCTGCTCTTCTGCCCCACCGCTGTAACCCCATGCTCATCTGTACCACTAATGTACCTCCTTTCTCCTCTGCCCCGCCACTGTACCCCCCCCCCTGTACATCTGCCCCACCTCTGTTCCCCCTGCTCTTCTGCCCAACCACTGTAACCCCCTGCTCATCTGTCCACCAATGCACCTCCTTTCACATCTGCCCCACCGCTGTACCCCCCTGCTCTTCTGTCCCACCGCTAAACCCCCTTCTTATCTGCCCCAACACTGAACCCCTCCTGCTCATTTTCCCACCACTGTAACCCCCTTCTCATCTGGCCCAACACTAAACCCCCCCGCTCATCTGCCCCATCACTGTACCCCCCTGCTTTTCTGTCCCACTGCTGAACCCCCTTCGCATCCCTCCCACCACTGCACCTTCTGCACATCTGCACCACCACTGTACCCCCTTGCTCTTCTGCCCCACCACTGTAACCCCCCTGCTCATCTACCCCATCAATGTACCATTTTTCTCATCTGCCCCACCACTGTACCTCTCTGCACATTTGCTCCACCGCCATATTCCCATGCTCTTCTGTCCACTACTGAATCAACTTCTCATCTGCCCTACCACAGTAACCCGCTTTTTCATCTGCCTTACTAATGTACCTCCTGCACATCTGTTTCACCTCTGTACCTCCTGCTCTTCTGCTCCACCTATGTTCCCCCTGTTCTCCTGCCCCACCACTGTAACCCCCTGCTCATCTGTCCCACCAATACACCTCCTTTCACATTTGCCCCACTGTTCTACCCCCCCTGCTTTTCTGTCCCACCACTGAACCTCCTTCTCATCTGAACCAAAACTGAACCCCCCCTCACATCTGCTGTACCCTCCTGTTCTTCTGTCCCACATATAAACCCCTCCTGCTCATTTTTCCCACCACTGTACCCTCTTCTCATCTATGATATGTGTGATATGCAGAGTGGTAAAAGGAAGCAGAGATGAGACACATCTACTTGTCCTGGCACACTCATCCTGCTGATTCACCTCTCGCATCCAGCCCACGTGCTTGTATGTGATGTATGTGATGTATGGGATGTATGTGATGTATGTGATGTATGGGATGTATGTGATGTCACATACGAGCATCTGGAATGGATGTGCAATGATGAGCTCAGGTCAGGGGCATTTTCTGAAAGCAGTGGGCCTGTGTGCAGGATCATAAGTTAGGCCCCCGCAGCTGAGGAAAAGTTTTTGCGCCGCAGCAAAAGTTGGGTTGCGCTGAATATAAGGGGGGGCCAGCCCGTCCATATGTACCACCTAATATCTCTATTTTGATGTGGAATATCTCTGAAATGATGTGAGATCCAAAGTTAAAACCACTTGATCTTACCGGATCTAACGAATATCTATTAGCCTGAATGATTTTTGGCCCGAAAATTTGATAAGGGGGGCCAGCCCCCCCTCATTAATCACTTAATAAGTCTCTAATTATGTGAGATCTAACGTTGAAACCACTTGATCTTACCGGATCTAACGAATATCTATTGGCCTGAATGATTTTTGGGCCGAAAATTTGATAAGGGGGGGCTAACCCGTCCATATGTACCACCTAATATCTCTATTTTGATGTGGAATATCTCTGAAATGATGTGAGATCTAACGTTAAAACCACTTGATCTTACCAGATCTAACGAATATCTATTAGCCTGAATGATTTTTGGGCCGAAAATTTGATAAGGGGGGGCTAACCTGTCCATATGTACCACCTAATATCTCTATTTTGATGTGGAATATCTCTGAAATGATGTGAGATCTAACGTTAAAACCACTTGATCTTACCAGATCTAATGAATATCTATTAGCCTGAATGATTTTTGGGCCGAAAATTTGATAAGGGGGGCCAGCCCCCCCTCATTAATCACTTAATAAGTCTCTAATTATGTGAGATCTAACATTAAAAACACTTGATCATACCGGATCTAACAAATTGCTTCCAAAATAGCTAACTGTTTGGTCAATTTTTTGATAAGGGGGGGCTGATGACGGGTTAGCCCCCCCAGCAAATAACTGTTAATATCGCTTCTTCTGTGTGAGATCTAACGCAAACAACGGTTGATCTAACCTGATCTAACAAAGATCTAACAAACTGCATAAGATTTTTTCAAAAATTTTGATATGGGGGGCTAACCCAGCAGAGGTGAGAAGTGGTACTGTGCAGAGCCCATACATATAGAATAAAAACAGATACTGAGAATTACACCCGACATACAGGACAAGAGAAGTAGTACTGTGCAGAGGGTGTGGCTGCTTGTGGAGCAGTTGAAGTCTGTGTGGTGCTGATCTCCTCTGATGTCTAGTACAAGCCCAGGGTTGGGCTCCCCTGGGTTGGGATCTCTCCCAGGAGAGTCCCAGGCCTTCCGGCCTTCACAAGGACTGTCTGGTGAAGCTGTGGTTGGTGGTGAAGGGGGAGGACAGAGTTCTGGGAATGGGAAGACACTTGCAGAGACTGTAAGTAGACGTGGAAATGTTTGTATGGAAAGTACCGATAATACTGATAAGAGGAAGTCTGGTGATGTTATTCAGCAAAAGAGTTCTCAGTCCAGCCAGCCATTGCAGGCCCAGCAAGCCCAGCACAGTGCCGCTCAGTCTGTTCAGAGACATAATATTATTGCTCAGCACAGTCCAAACTCTGGAAGTGCAACTGAAAGAACCTCGCAGAGAGGGCTCATTCAGTCCAGCAACATACCAATGCCACCCAGTACAGTCCAAGTTCTGGAAGCATGATCCAATCCAGCCAGCCATTGCAAGCCCAGCACAGTGCAGCTCAGTCTGTTCAGAGACATGTTATTATTGCTCAGCACAGTCTAAACACTGGAAGTGCAACTCAATCCAGCCAGTCATTACAGTCAGGGTAAAACCCAGCAGAGTGGGGCTCATTCAGTCCAACAACATACTAATGCCACCCAGTACAGTCCAAGTTCTGGAAGCGTGATCCAAGGCAGACAGCCATTGCAACCACAGCAAGCTCAGCAGAGTGCAGCTCAGAGTGGAGCAGAGTTTCTCCCAGTACTCCTCGCAAATACACCAGAACTTCCTTAGAACAGAAAACCATTAAAGAGAACTTACAACAGTGTGTAATGGTGGGCAGCAGCCAGGGACGTTCATCACGCTCTAAGCTGCAGCAGAATAAAGAGGAGGGTGGTAATAATTTTCCACAATCTACCCCATTGTGTGACCCAGCAGAGACTCTCAGCCCAGCACTGGTAATGGGAAGGTGGACCAGGATTTCAAGCGTCCTGCAGCCGTGAAGCAGAAAGGGTTAAAGTCTTAACCTGTGCTGCACCTGGCTGACAAGATTCCTTTCCTGGTAAAACGAATGGAGACCCTGAGAAAAGCCAAGACTAGAATCCAGAAGCAGATTGATTGTTTATAGACTTAAAGCTGCCAACCCCAAAAAGGAAATTTTATACGACAGCAAACTGAACTCCCTGGGCATTGAACTGGCCGGTGTGTCAAAGGACATTGATACTGTTCTGGAAGAACTGGGACCAGTGGCAGAAGTGTATCGCAATTGTGACCGATTTGAGGTGAGATTGAGTGGAAGGACTGAGTCTTCTACAGAGTCAGACTCTGGGGAACCAGTCCAACGCACGCAGCCACCACATGTGTCTCCTGAAGGGAAGACTGTGCAGCCTCTGGAGAACAGTGAGGTTGGAACAGATCCTCCTGCTGGACTTCCAGCTCTGGAGGATAGTGGGAACATCAGTATAACCCAGCAGACATTCACAGTACAGGAGACTCAGAGGAGTGACATCGTGGACTCCCAGCACATGGATTATGAGAACAGTTCAGCTGCCACTAGTACTCCTGGTGGGAGCCATGCTGGGGTGACTGGTGTTCATGGTGGGAGTAACACTGGGGTAACTAGTAATGATGCTGCTAGTAATGATGATATGAGGTGCAGTGATGATGTCACTAATATTGATGTGGTGAATAATTCTGATGTTAATAATACTAATGCTGGTATATCTGAATGGGGTCATCAGCAGTCTGAGGGCTCTGAGAATGTAGCGATGGAGGAATCAGTTCAGAATAACCCTCAGGACTTTCCCCTTTTGGTGGATCCACCACCTGCTCCACAAGGGAATGCTGGTCCATCTGGTCATGTCCCTCCTCGGAATGCCTGGAGCCGTGGGGCCCATTCTTTTTCCACCAGTAACAGTTATACTGGTCAGGCCTTTAAGAGGAGAAATGTGGTCAGATTTAAGCATAGGGGTTCCAGAGAGGATCTCCCTGATAGGAGGTTTGTAGTAAGGGAGTTGCTGTGTCATCAGATGGGGTTTGCGCCTGCAGATGTACTGGCAGTCATCAATCTCCCTGACAGACAAGATTATGATGTCAGCTTTAAGCTCATGTCTGACTTAGACAGGTTCTGGGCCAGCTTCAGTAGGTTGCGGGACAAAGAGGGTTGGAGGAATTTCATCTTTATTCCCATCTCCAAACCTGACACAGCAAATGTTAACATAATTTTCTGGAATGAGTCTGTGCCCCCCTAGGATATTGTTATCTGGCTTAGAAGACATTGTGAAATGGTTTCTGAGTTGACAAAAACTAAAGACAGTGATGGGATCTGGACTGGTGGTTGGAGGGTTCTTGTTAAGTTGAGGCAAAGTAACAATGTTACCCATCACCTGCCAAACTCTTTTTTCATTAGGCGGGAGAGAGGAGTTTGTTTCTATGCAGGTCAGCCCAGGTTATGTTTTAAATGTGGTAAATCTGGCCATGTGGCGAGTGTTTGTACGATCCAGAAGTGTAATCTTTGTGGGGAGGTTGGCCATATCAGTTCTACCTGCGAGATGGTTAAGTGCAATCTGTGTGGTAGGCTTGGCCATTTCCACAGGGTTTGCCCAGAGGCCTTCCATAATATGGGTGGGGAATCTGCAGACAATGAATTGTTGGCTGCAGCAGAACAACTGGAGGAGGAAGCCTTAATGAATGGGGCTGTATTGACTAGGGAGGAGGTGGTCCCGGAGGTCCAGGAAACTACCCCCGGGCAGGCGGACAGTGTTCACCAGGCTGAGGAGCAGCCAGCAGCACACTCTTCTTCTGTTCCAGTTTCTGTCTCTGTGAAGATCACTGGTCAGAAGAGGAGGAATAAAAAAGATAAGTCTACCCGTAAACCCGAAAGTGACTGGACATTAGTGCAGAAGCCAGCTAAAAAAGTGAAAGGGGCACCAGAAGTGGGTACGGCAGTTTCTACCGATAGGTATGAAGCGTTATCAAATTCAGATGCTGGCTCCTATTCTCTGGAGGCCCAGAAACTGGAGCAGGAATTAAAAAGAGTGGAAAAGGAGTATGCGACTGGCTCAGAGGATGACCCGCCCACTAAAAGGGGTCCGACCCCTGATCCTGGATCTGCAGAATCTGATATGGAAACTGGTAGTCAGCAGAGTGACTCCGATTCTGACTTATGATGGGGGTCTTATTTTTTCTCCTCTTTGCTGGGATGACAGGTTTTTCTCTAAACATTGTCTCCAGCAATGTGAACAGCATTAAAAACAGGAGGACAAGGTATGCTGTTTTTGAACACCTCAGGTACCTGGACGCTGATGTCTATTTTTTACAAGAGACACATCTAACATCTGTTGGACTTATGCGGGAGGCAGAGAGGGAGTGGCACACAGGACCCTCATTTTGGTCTTTGGCTGTGGAGTCTTATGCAGGTGTTGCCATCCTTTTCAATACTAAGGATGTGACAGTGCATAGATTCACTGAGGTGTCAATGGGAAGATGTCTTATATTGGAAGTAACAATTCATGTCAGGAGACTCCGATTAATTAACATATATGGGCCTCAAACAATATCAGGAAGAATCGGGTTATTTAATGATGTGAAATCATATCTTTTTACATCAGTCCCTGTGGTTATGGTAGGAGACTTTAATGCCACTAGGACACTAAGTGACTGTTCTTCTGGTAGGGTGGTGGGTAGTGACTCCAAAGTTCTTAATCGTATTATTTTGCAAACCGGTTTAAGTGATATTTTTGCACAAAATGGCAGGAAGCCAGGCTTCACCTTCTTTCGCGGTAATATCAAAAGCAGACTAGATATGCCACTGGTAAATCCTACAGAATTGGTGACCAATATGAGTGAGAAGCTGGTACCTTACTCAGATCATGTGGCCCTCTACTTTTGTCTAGGAACCTGTAAGCATCCTGATATGGGCAGGGGGCTATGGAGGCTAAACTCTAATTTCTTAGAAGATGTATCTGTCCAGCAACAAATACAGAACCTCTTGCAACACCATGCTGAGAGACTAGACTTCTATGACTGTACTGCGGATTGGTGAGAGGATGTTAAAAAGGACATCTCTTCTCTCTTGAGGAAGTTGTCAGTTAAAATGGGGAAAAGTAGATATAGCCATTATCTCAGGTTGAGGAAAGAGTTGGAGTCTCTTTATTCTGGCGGGTTGGAGGCGGGGAGGAAAATCGATCAAGTAAAATCTGAGGTAAGTCAATATCAATATAGCAGATACAACTCCCTGGTATTTGAACGGGATTATGGATCCCCAGGGCCACCTGATCCCTTTGAAAATTGTAGGGACAAGGTGACTAGGAAGTTAATGACGGGCCTGAAGAATTCCCAGGGGATTTTGCAGGAGTCTCAGGAGGGTATTCTGGGAGTGGTAAGATCATACTATGCTGACTTGTTTAGGGAGAAGGGTTTGGCTAAGATGAAGATGGCACAGTTCTTAGAGGCGGTTCCAGGTCCTGTTGTTGATAATTTGGATTTTTCTCCTTTGATAGAAGACATAACGGTGGAGGAAGTTAGGGAGGCTATTGATAAATTACGTCAAAAGAAGGTACCAGGACCTGATGGCATTACAGCTGAATTTTATAAGAAATGTAAAAAGCTCCTGGCTCCTATTCTGGTGGATGTGTTTAAAAGTTGTTTGGAGAAATGCCTGATGCCTCTATCCATGAGAGTATCATCCAGGGGTGTAACTACCACCATAGCGACCCATGCGGGCGCTATGGGGCCCACAGCCAAGTGGGGCCCAGTGAGGATGAGACCACCACCGGCACAGTCTCCCAGCCAGGGGAAGAGAGAGGAGAGGAAGAAGCAAGCTGTGACCTGTGCCCAATGTAGCGTGACCTGTGCCCAATACAGCGTTGCCTGTGCCCAATACAGCCTGGTCTGCCTGTGCCCCATACAGCCTCACCTG